>NC_067454.1:18613658-18913658 GCF_025434085.1 Hippocampus zosterae | reverse complement strand
AATATTTAAGGCACTGCAGTACTAGTAACAGTGAAAGAAGTGTTTGGGAGAGTTTGTATGCCGAACAGCGTCTGTACTTTTATTTTGCTGCTTCTCACCTCGTGCATGTGTGGGAGGCCACAACATAATTATGAGGTTGCACCTTTAAAGCACATCACAGACTCATGCCTTATTGATCCTCTTTTTCTGTTTCTCTATGAAGGCGCATATGGAGTGGTGCTCAAGTGCAGACATAAGGTAAGAATTCTCATCACTGCAGGTTTATCATTTATTTACATGACATGACATTTCACAGTTTGTATTTGAGGCATCCTTGGTGTGGTTAAACTACAACAGACTTCAGTGGGAAAATGATGTAAAATAGGATATAATGTCAATTTTCAGATTCATGTGCAATTTAATTGATTTCCAGAAGCTCTTTTGAAGGAAGTTTCCAAATACAAGACATTCATGGGTGTGACAAGAATAGCACTTCCAATGGTGCCTTTATAGAATGAATGCTTGTGTGTCTTCCTCTGCCTGCGGTTTCTCAGCAGTATGTTTATCAAACCATCGGCAATGTTGACAGGCTGTGAAGTCTTGCGTGAGTGAATTGCACTCACACAGATTGCCAGGCACTCTTACAGAAGTTACATTCCAATTGAAATGCAAGGGAAGATGAGAATTAGTTAGACGGGACATGCCAGAGTGGCCAGAGGGCCAACAGAATAATTGACAGTGAACACCACCCCGACAAAATGTTAGATATTGTGCTTTCAATGGAATTTCAGGATGAACTGAATAATGGGGGCAGATTGCAACAACTGTGTTTTGTCCGTCGAACTTGGCTTACTTTGATCAACCAATCAGAGGACAGAAAACTGCTGACACCAACAAGGGCCAGTGCTCTGGCCTTGTGAGGATACATTTGAAATGTGACTGGTTTCATGAAAATCCACCTTGCTAACTTTGGTACAGTGTACATATTATTGCAAGTCACACGGGCCCCTGGGCAGATTGGAACGAGGTAACACATAAAGGCTGATATCTGATTGGACATCAAATTCATCATCCGCATACAAGTAGTGGAAGCAGTGCAGCCAAAAGAAACTCTCGAATTAGATAGATTTATTGCATTTTATTGATCAAATATTTAAATCTGGCGGCCCGGTAGTCCAGTGGTTAGCACGTCGGCTTCACAGTGCAGAGGTACCGGGTTCGATTCCAGCTCCGGCCTCCCTGTGTGGAGTTTGCATGTTCTCCCCGGGCCTGCGTGGGTTTGCTCCGGGTGCTCCGGTTTCCTCCCACATTCCAAAAATATGCATGGCAGGCTGATTGAACACTCTAAATTGTCCCTAGGTGTGAGTGTGAGCGTGGATGGTTGTTCGTCTATGTGTGCCCTGCGATTGGCTGGCAACCGATTCAGGGTGTCCCCCGCCTACTGCCCGGAGACGGCTGGGATGGGCTCCAGCACCCCCCGCGACCCTAGTGAGGATTAAGCGGTACGGAAGATGAATGAATGAATGAATATTTAAATCTAAGTTGTAAATGGAGGTCAGTGTTTCCCATCGTGTTTCGAAAACACATTTTATTCAATAGGCAATGCCGTGACCAAATTGAGATTGGAGTTAAAGGAAGATTACTCTAGCTATTATTAACACAAATATTCAAATCCTATTACTGGAGCGATAATATGAATTGTTTAAATTTATTAAGAGCTGCAAAAGGGCCACATAGGATTGATGAGTCTGTTCTACGTCTCTTAATCAATTCCTGTATCAGCTTTTGGGGTGACCAATTTCTACGACAGAGGGATTTCTCATAGATTTGATTCGTACGCTATTTCTGTAATGCTCTGTGATAGACTGGTAACCAGTCCAGGGTGTACCCAGCCTCTCGCACAAAGTCAGCTGGAATAGGCTGACTTTGTGACCCGTGATCACTAAAAACTAATGCATGGATGGGTGGTACTGTATATCCGTATCGTGTAACCACAAATGAACAGCACATCATTTTATTCTATTCAGTCACTTGGCTTGTACTTCCAAAACATTAACAGGGTTTCAACATCGGGTTACTTCCTAATATATTTTGTGTATTTTCATTATGAGCTCGTCAAATGACGTTTCTGATCATTCCATGTCATGCTGTTGAAACATGTTGAGTGGAGACCCAGGCAGCTGATTGTTGCTTTTCTGAAGGAGCGACCTGCCGCATGATTCCCTTTGACATGAAGTCGATGCAATTCATGTTCACGTGAAGCCAGACGCTGACCGGATTAGTCGTACAATTGCTGTACAAGAGCAGTTATTTTTACTTTTCTCAGCTGGAATGGTGGGAAAAGACAAACGGGGTAGGAGGGCGCAAACAAGAGAGGCAACGTGAGAGTGAGCATGCTTGGAAGCATGCGCGCGATGGAATGGAGGAGGTACTGAATTGAATATGTAGACCTTGCCGATACTAAGTGGGTCACCCGATTAAGAGCCGAAAGCCGAGCTGGAATTGCTTTGAGTCAATCATACGAACACAGGAAACCGCGCAAAAGCTACTGGTCCGTGACCTAAGTGAGTGACTGTGATGGCACTTAACTTAATGCATTCCAAATGTGTACATCTAAATAATGTATTCTTGTACACTACGGTGCGACTTGGAGGGAATATTTAATTAGGCGAGCAAACGCGTGCCAGCGTTTGTGCAATGTTCTACCACTCTGTCTAAGTGATGTAGCGTATGTGGGTGTGTGTATGGAGGCTTATGTGTTATCTTCAATTTGGGAGTGATAATAGCACAAGCTACATTCTAGCCAGTGTTTCCTGAAGCCAATTTCTCAGTGCTAGAGTGACCTGTGAATTAATCAGATGAAACACAGTCAAATGCCGTTGTAAATAGAAGTTATGCTGAATCAAAAACCTGCTGATGATTGCACGTGCACTTTGTGTTTGTAAGTGTACCACACGATAACGAACCCGCGTTTCATCAATGACTGTATACAGTAGTTCAATAATGCAACACAAACAAATCTGCTGATTGTGAACACGTGCACTTTGTGTTTGTTAGTGTACCACACGATAACGAACCCGCGTTTCATCAATGACTGTATACAGTAGTTCAATAATGCAACACAAACAAATCGCCGTCACATCAGGCTCATTGGTGTATTAGCTAGAGTAGGATACTCGCCTCAAGAACACAGTGACATCAACGTGCGTGACATCACACATGGGCAAACAAATATGTACGTTGGCAAAAAATAAAGCAGCAGAATACCATTATTAGTTAACTTAAGAATAAACGTGTGATCAACTTTTAATATAAATTTAAAAAGCTAAACCTGTGTATTCTGTATCACTGTGCACAAAACGGCAAGAATTATCAAGTTTTAAACTGCTTTGAGAAATTCTGGAGCCGCTCGTGTCCTAAGCAGAATAAAAGTCAGTGGTTATTTATAACTCTGCTGACACCACAGTGGCTCCAAAGGCTGATGAACGAAGGTCAGAGATGCCGCACAGGATTAAAACAATCATCATCATCTTCCGAGATGCTGTCACAGAGCTCGAACGCATCACGCGTGAGCGCTGATAATGGGGAAGTCCCCCTCTGCAATTCACATCCGCTTGCCTTCAGCTTCTGCTGCAAGAACCTGTCAGCAAATTATTTTTCTCTCCTCAGACAATATGTTAACATGATGTGGGTTTTTATTTTCGCTCTCTGAAGCGTCTTGAGCCAAACAGTGGGTTTGTGTGGGAGATCTCGCTGCCAGCCCCTTGCTATGCACCACCAACACTGAGGCACAACTGTTGTCTGACCCCTCTCGAAGACAGCACAATAGAGAGGCATTGGAACATAAGAGATGATCGAAGGAGACTAACATGTCCTGTAGTTCTCGTTTGTCCCTCTCCTGCCTGTTACTGAATCATTACATCTCAGTATCTATTTTATTCTAATTGGAGCATTTTTAGAATTAGAATCAGAAGAATCTAAACTAGTGGTTCTAAAACATTTAATTCTCAACCATCATGAACATTAAAATGTAATACTGGAGTATTCTCAAGAATTGATCAAAAAGAGGGCCAATGTTTTATTCCTGCAAAATATATTTCACTTCATTGTAAGCTGTACAAATAACATTCAACTGTTTTATATGTAGGTAATGTAAAGACAGCCAAACTGGACTTTATGCCTGGAAGTTTAAGCCACAGTAAAACTGCTAGCAAGATTTGAATGCAGTCTCATTTCTCTCATCCTAACGTCCCTCGACTCTCTGACCAAAGCCGTACCCCTCACTATCATGAGCAAAGTCTGCACCATGAACTAGTTGCAGTGGGTTAGGGTCAATATTGGTAATTTTGCAGGCCAGTGGAGGGCTGCGCCGGTGTGGGAGCGGTCACAAACTAGTTCCGTCATTGCCCATAAAAGCAACTAATTCCCTTTAAATTCGCAAACTAAGCACATTTACAATGTGAAGTGGAAACTTGGAGAACGCTTCCCATTCCTGATCATTCGTTTATCCCCGACCCACTGCCTCCCAGCCATAGCTGTGCCAACAAATGGGATGTGTTCAAAAAAATCATACAATGATTTGAGGGTTTGAGACATTGTTTGCTTATTCATAAATGCAATACCTCATGTTTACCCTGCGCAGGCCACTTAGACATGGTCTGATTCTGAGCAGGTGTGGAACTAAGAAAATGGACACCACTTACAGTTTTGACCCCACCAGCTCCTTCCTTCTGGTCGGTACTATTGCATTGTTCTATGGACACCATAACAAGCAGACATTCCAGTACTTCCTTTGTCATTAACGTTTTAACTAATAGACTTGTTATTCATTATTAGATGCCAATTTGCACATCTCTAGAGTGCCATCATTACTGATTTCATCTTTCCAGCTCTGTCACTCTGTACCACAGGATTTGATTGACTCCAACTACCCGAGACAAATTCCTTGTGTATTTTTTAACACACTCGACCGACCAGATGATTTTGATTCTGAAATGTGATTGTCGTCTCCTGCTTATAATATTATAATATAAAAGATGCATTTCCAAAAACAGCACAAAACAAAATAAGATGCAAAGCCTTTATTTCATGTCAAATTTGTCTTTTTGTGACCTTGCTTTATTGCCACACTTTCCTTTGAAATGTTGTAGCAGCGGATCAGAAAATGGATGAATACATTTTAAAAAATTTACAAATAAAATAAAACAAAGAACTATAACAAAACACTCAAATCAATGATAAACCTGATGACATTTCAAGCCAACAACAAAGAGCATGGAAGACCCCTCTGCACCCCCCCCCCCCCCCCCCCGCCCCCAAAAAACGGCTTCCCCTTTAAACAAGGGCTTTACCACTGTGTAAGCTGACATCTTTGAGAGAGATACTGACATGAATCACTTTTCACCATGGAGACATGATAAACAGAATTGTTGTCCAGCACTTATTGGGTGTTGTTTGATCACATGATCAGACAATGTGTGTGTAACCTCTTGATGAGTGCAAGTGTTGTCTCTTCTCCCACATGCAAGACTCCCCTTTGCACACAGAATGATTCATAGTTGACTGGTGGTCATCTCAATTTTCTTTTTGCCTTTTTGGTGATTCCTAAATGTCGGAAACATCGGTGTGTTGTTTTTTTCCCTCTCCACTGTAAAAATTGGCCTTTTTTCGTGATCATTTTTGGCTGCATAAAACGTGGTGGCAGTGGCAGGCTGTGCATTTGATGTTCCGATACAAAAGCAGATATTTTATGCGTATTTTTTGTAATTGAGGAAAATAATATAAATTTCTGGTCCCAGGTTGGAGTGAATAATGTTGCTGTGGTTTTTAGGGTATTAGAAGTTTCTTTTGGGGGGGTACCCACATTTATTGAATTGTATTTTGGTGCTTGAAATCATCATACTTGGACTTTAGTAATTTTGTAAAAAATAGTCCACAAGTGAGAAATATTTGCAGTACATCAATTGATCTATGTAACATTCTGTATAGTAAGTGGGAAAAATCGACAGCATATCCATTGATCTGTAAAACATTCTGTGATAGCATAACTGAGTCTATCAATAACATTAATCAAGTTTGAAGCCATGGTTCCAAGACTATTTTGAAGATTATTGTGCATGTTTGCTGAAAAACAAAAAAAAACAATACAGGCCTCTGTTGAAGCTGTCTGTGAATGTGCTCCAAGACGTTCCAGTAAATGTGGGATGTGTTAAATCCTGAGCACATCATCGGAGTACAGCAAAAGCCACATTGAAAGGCTGAATCTGCAACTCGACCAGAATTTTGAATTCAGCGGGGTCATGCGACCAACCTGTACAAATAATCCGAAGGGACCGAAAATGCATTTTAACTATGCCAGCATGTGATGGTTTATTCTTGTTTTGCTCTTTGTGTGGGTGCCCTGTGGTGAAATAATTGTATTTTGACGCTATATACTGGAAGTACTCGATCTGTTAAATTCAGTTGAATTGTTCCCCTCTGCATTGTTTTTACATATCCGTCCATCTGTTCATACAGCAAATCAATTCCTGTCCATTGTGGAGGCATCAAGTACGTAGCCAGGAAAACGACAACAGGCTCAGATTCTGCCATGTGTTTACAATGAGACACTAAGCATTACCCATCCATCCATCATCTACCGCTTATCCGGGGCCGGGTCGCGGGGGCAACAGCTTTAGCAGGGAAGCCCAGACTTCCCTCTCCCCAGCTACTTCTTCCAGCTCTCCCCGGGGGATCCAGAGTCGTTCCCAGGCAAGCTGGGTGACATAGTCTCTCCAGAGTGTCCTGGGGCTCAGGAAGCATCCGAATCAGATGCCCAAGCCACCTCATCTGGCTCCTCTCGATGTGGAGGAGAAGCGGCTCGACTCTGAGCCCCTCCCGGATGACTGAGCTTCTCACCTTATCTCTAAGGGAGAGCCCGGACACCCTGCGGAGAAAATTCATTTCAGCTGCTTGTATCCGGGATCTCGTTCTTTCGGAGAACGAAAGAACTAAGCATTATCATTATGAGTATCGTTTTTTTTTTCATACATATTGTATAGCATCCATCCATGGCTTTGACACATATTCTTGTGTATCGACAGGAAACCAATGAGCTGGTGGCTATCAAGAAGTTCAAAGACAGCGAAGGTGACCAGGAAAATGGCAAACACAAAGGAAAAGGAGCATCATCACCATCATCCCCTCCTTCATCTTTATGGTTGTGTTTTATTTGTCGCAGAAAATGAAGAGGTTAAGGAGACGACCCTTCGAGAGCTAAAGATGCTTCGCACGCTGAAGCAGGACAACATCGTTGAGCTGAAGGAAGCCTTTCGCCGCAGGGGGAAGCTCTACCTCGTCTTTGAATACGTAGAGAGGGTGCGCACTTTTATCTATCACTGGAGGGTGTGGATATTCTCACTGTGCCGTATCCACATTTTTAGGTTTCAGCTTGTTGAGGCCGTTGAGTTACACATAAAAAAAGGCATCGCCATGGCAACATAATAACTTTCTTTTCAGTGAATAATGTTATTCCCTCACTATGTTGCCACGGTATCAAGTCAAGATCATCATCTCACTTCAACACAGTTGATAGGAACCGACTTGCCAATAGGTGGTGGCGAAATGCCACTTTTGCCTAAATTGAGCTCTCAGCTCACTTCAACATAGTTCCTTGGCATCAGGATGCCAAAAGGTGGCGACAAAGCAATACTTTAAGTCATGTTGAACCTCAAATAGGCATAGGGTTACTGTAAAAGAAATCATACGTTTGCTTAGAATGGTACTCAGTCGAGAGCACCAATGCAAAACATTCAGAATGAATGAAAAAGAGAAAAAGAAAAATCCTTCCATAAATACAAGCTGACAAAAGAGGAAGTCTCCATCCACTGTGGGATCACAGCGGGTCAGGAAATGGCTTATGTTCAAGCGTAAAATAGCTGGCGGATGCCGTGGTTCCTCCAGTCTACAGGAGGGGGCGTAAATTCCCTTTCTTGATACTGTGTGTGGACAAAAAGAGAGGGCAACAAGGTGAGCGACTGTCGTGTCCAGCCAATCAGTGACCAGAGTGGGATTTTAAACCGGGACAATTTGAATGACCATCAAATTGTTGCACACCACATGCATATGCCGCTTGGTCCCTGCGGATCGACTGACAACAACTCTTGTCTAAACAGATGGACCCCAGCTGCCACACAACCCTGAAAGAAAACATGTGCAATAGAAAATGGATGGGTAACGTTAACCTGGAGAAGTCATTTAATGTCAAATCATTGACTACGCCTTTCAGAACATGCTGGAGCTGTTGGAGGAACTTCCAAATGGTGCAGCCCCAGATAAAGTGCGAAGCTACATCTACCAACTTATCAAAGCCATTAACTGGTGTCACAAGAATGAGATTGTGCACAGAGGTGAGAATATATATAATTTTCTTTTAATTGGCATGTTAATGGTTTTCTGTCTCTTGTGCCAGTCCTCTTGGGTGAAATTTTTGGATGAACCTAAAATACCCAGTAACACATATACTTGAACTTGATTTAACCTCCTTTCTCATCATTAACACATGCTGTGAATTTTGCTGTGCAAGTCTTTTTTGGAGAACAGCACGTTTGAACACTGATGTGTTGGACTTGTGCAATCAAAATGTCCAAATTAATTCACCTGTGAAGTTCATATATATTCAAATCGGGGTCTTCCCGAAATTTCAACCAAAAACCGAATGTCCCTTACATTTTTCATGAAAAGTATTGCTTAAAAAAATAAGAATGAAAAAGTGGGTGGACTTTTTTCCCAGATTCTGATACATTTATCAATCGCGAAAATGTGGCAGTAATTTGTGTTTGGGTCTCCCGCTCCTCCAGATATCAAACCAGAGAACCTGCTGATCAGCTCTGAGGATGTCCTCAAGCTCTGTGACTTTGGTGAGCTTTTACTCACATAGTAATGCATTTTCATACATGCTCAATTCAATCCACCTTAGTCCGAGGCCCCTTTGTGTGATTGATGGGCACGTCTTCCAGTATGAACCAGACCCAGCTTTTTGTTTTCATGGGAACTGGTTGTCCACTTTCTTTGAGAATGACAGATTTTCATCAATATGGGAACACAATCTGTCATAGTTTATAAACGTGTCAATTCAGCTTCCTGCCGATGTAGCAGGGTTGGACATAAAAGAGGCCCGCGACAACGTAGTCGCATGTTTTGCTACTTTCTGAACTCCGTCACTTCACACGGTAAGGCAGTGAGCAATCTCAAAAGCTCTGATTACTTATCAGTAGCTACTCTCCAATCAAGTTGTTTGTGGTTTGTCTTATTTCTTATTGACCTTAAAGCAGCCAAACCCTTCATCTTCCACTAGCCCCACAATTTCCCACTGTATCACTATGTCATATACGAATATGTGCTCCAAAAACACATCTACATTTTATATAGCTAGCGAGCCGAGCTAGCGAGCTAGATAGATAGATATGCAATCAAATGTGTTTGTTTTTCGTAACTTGTGTTTCCTTGGCTCAGGTTTTGCACGTAATCTCTCTGAAGGAACCGATGCCAACTACACTGAGTATGTGGCCACAAGGTGGTATCGCTCACCTGAACTGCTGCTTGGGTGAGTGAGGATTAGTAGGAAGGTTGAACACTGATTAACATAAACCCTATGCATGGAAATACGATATACTCAAGAGTATTTTTTGGTTTGTTTGTTTGGTGATATGAGAGAACCAACATCAGAAACAGCTATCGGGAGAATTTTGTATTTTTGTGTGCATGAAAAATCGCTTTGTGTTGTCTATTCTAGATCTGAATCTTGAACTTTTAGCTCTTAACCTTCACCTACTATTGGGGTCAGATTTGACCTGTTTTGACAACAAAAATACCCTAATGTCAGTCTTTCACCTCAAAATTTGATTCCTCTCTCAAAGATGACCCCCCAAAAATAAAATGTAATTATTTCGTACAAGTGCAACAAAATTTGTGTTGACTAAGGCTGTTATATGTCTACTTAAATGAATTTTAGATTACGGTAACCAGTTTGGCATCAATGGTTAGAATATTGAAAACTATATTTGTATATTTGTATATAAGTAAAAAATCCAAGATGGCCGCTTGTGCGCCAGTGTGTTCGGCGACGCTCCTGCCATTTCGGGTTTTTTTACTTTTCGCAATGCTTGTTACCTCCCTAACAGCGTCTCGGTTGGTTTATGATCGCCGATCGTTGTTATTGATTCAACAACACGTCGGAGATTCGGCCGCGTTTTGGCAAGACGGTGGTGGAAAGACGCTACCTCCGTTCTTGGCTAACCTGCCGGCTGATCTCTTCCGCGTTCGCTCGCTCCCTTCACGAAAGCGCCGAAAGCGCCGCCGCCGCCGCGGCAAACGCAGTGGTCAGCTCGTGAAATTGAAACGGGATCTGAGACACACTTCGATCGCTCCGGCGTGGTGTGCCCTCGACCCCGTCGCCTCGTGCTTGCTAACAGTCGTTGGCTCTCCCATCGTGCCACGGCATTTCTACCCTGCGCGCCTTTCTCGGGGAGGAATTCAGCGAAACCTTTTGAGGGAATTCCCCCGGGCTCGGCGATTGACAGAGGTTGTAAACTAGTTGTAAACGCCGAATTTTTAACCCTCGCACTGCTAGTCGTTTCTCTGATGCCTTTAATAACCTTTGCGTACCCTCGTCTAACACAGAGGAACTCACCTCTTGGTTCGACTCGTCATGCCGGGCCATCCTGGATTTGGTGGCTCCTTCAAAAATTGTGCTGCCAAAGCCTAAACCCGAGCCATGGTTTAACGACATTACCCGCGCAGCTAGGCAGGAGTGTCGCAAAGCTGAACGCAAGTGGAAAAGAGACAAATTGCATGTCTCTTCTCAAATTTGGAAAGACAGCTGGCGTATCTACCAGCTCACAGTAAAAGAGGCCAAAAGAAAATATCTGTCGGACCTTATTCTAGCCAACCGTCACAACCCTCGTGCACTATTTAAAACGATAGATTCTGTACTCAAACCCCCTCTGCCTACTTGCTCGGATTCTTCAGCCGAGATGTGCAACAGATTCCTTCAGTTCTTTATTGATAAGGTCTCTACAGCTAGGATTCCGGTCCCAAATACCGCATCTGACCCCTCTGTCCATGTTCCTTGTTCAGCTGTCCTAAATTCTTTTGATACTGTGTCCTTGGCGCTTTTGGAGGATGTAGTTCGCCAGACGAAGCCATCTGGCTCCCCTTGCGACTCTCTTCCCCCACGCTTCTTTCAGGAGGTTCTCCCGAGTGTTGGTGCATCGGTCTTGGATATCATCAACAGCAGCCTTTCTTCTGGTGTAGTTCCCCAACAGTTTAAACATGCTGTGGTCCAACCCTTGATTAAGAAACCTGGTCTTGATCCAGATGAGCTGTCAAGTTACAGACCCATTTCCAAACTGCCTTTCATTTCCAAAATTCTGGAAAAAGTGGTGCACATGCAGTTGAAACTTTTCTTGGATGAACATAACATCTTGGAGGTCTTCCAGTCAGGTTTCAAGACGATGCATAGCACGGAGTCAGCCCTGTTACGCGTTTCTAATGACATCCTCCTGGCAAATGACTCTGGAGACCACGTGTGTCTGGTTTTATTGGACTTAACTGCAGCATTTGATACAGTGGATCACAGTATTCTGCTGACTCGTTTGCAGCACTTGGTGGGCATTGGCGGGAGTGCTCTTGATTGGTTTAGGTCCTATCTAGCTGACAGGACCTTTTGTGTCAGCCTTGGCTGCTCTGAATCACGCTTTGCTCCCCTGTCATGTGGTGTTCCACAGGGCTCAATTCTGGGGCCTCTGCTGTTCTCGCTGTATCTGCTCCCATTGGGTTCCATCTTAAGGAAACATGGTATTCCTTTCCACTGCTATGCAGATGACTGCCAGATCTATGTCCCACTGAGCAAGAAAGACACCTTCTCATTAAGGCCACTCCTATCCTGTCTGGAAGAAATCAAAACCTGGATGGCACAAAATTTCTTGAAGTTCAACGAAAAGAAGACAGAGGTGATATTGTTTGGCCCCAGTGGACCTTGTACATTCCATCCTGTAGACTTGGGCCCCCTATCTCCTTATCTGAAATCAACGGTCTCAAACTTGGGACTTAAACTGGACAGTGATTTCAAACTCGATCGGCAAATTGGTGCCGTTGTTAAATCCAGCTTCTTTCACCTTAGACAGCTGGCCAAAATAAAACCTTTCCTCTCACATGAACACTTTGAGACAGTAATTCATGCCTTTGTCACATCCCGGCTCGATTACTGCAACGCCCTGTACTTTGGAGTCAGCCAGTCCTCCATCAAGCGCCTTCAGCTGGTACAGAATGCCGCTGCTCGCCTCTTGACTGGTACTCGTAAGAGGGAGCATATAACTCCTACTTTGGCATCCCTTCACTGGCTCCCCATTCATTTTAGAATTATTTTTAAGATCCTCCTCTTTGTTTTCAAATCTCTGAATAATCTCGCGCCACCTTACCTCTCTGAGCTCATACGCCCCTACACCCCTGCCCGGCGCCTCAGGTCTGTGGACCAGTCTTTGCTAGACGTACCAAGAACTAAACTGAGGCTCAGAGGGGATCGAGCCTTTTCTGTTGCTGGTCCATCTCTCTGGAATGACCTCCCACTGAACATTCGGCAAGCCTCCTCGCTGCCCATCTTTAAATCCCTCCTCAAAACTCACTTGTATTCTTTGGCTTTTGACTCAGCATGACTTAGATTTGCTATTGGTTTTACTGCTTGGTGCTGTCTACCGCCTTATTACTTATTACTTATTACTGATTCGTCTTACTGTTTATTGTATATGTTAAATCGCTCCATGTACAGCACTTTGTATGCAGCGATGGCTGTTTGTGCTCTATAAATACTGTTGACTTGACTTGACTTGACTATATTCCAGATGTGGTTTTTTTCTTTTTTTGGAACAGGTTTCAAGGGGGACTAGAAACAGTCTTGAGAACTTTCTGTGTCCCTTCACATTTGCAAAACATGCATTTGTTGGTCTTTAATGGGCTATGAGGGAATCTCAAAACAGTGAAAGCGTAAAACAACATAATCATGTTCTTACATACGTTTTCATAGTCCTCCAGTCATCATTGGCCAGCGGACCTCCAATCTGTCAGTCCGTCATCGTTATTTTAACCGAACTTCTGTTATTGCTGAATCACAGTTTGTCAACACTATTTTAGGAGCATTCGTTTTTTTAAAAAAACGGTTTACAAGGGTAACAGGCAGCATACAATTTTGTTCATTTACAAACAGTTTGGACCACTTAACACAAAGAATATCTAGATTCTTCAACCAGTACTGCTCCTCCTCCCAAAACAGCCCTTCGTAGCTGGGGTACCTCAACAGTTCCCTTTAGGGGTGTTCACACGGCAACCTTTGCTCTGGTGCAGCACTGGGGATGCCCCCGGACAGCGTTCACACGTACAAAGTTACACCGGTGTAGCCACTGAAAACAGCTTAAACCGGAGCAAATTTAACCCTGCTCAAAGGAGCAAAAAATACACATTTCCTTTGAGTCTAATTGTGTATTAATCATCCGTTTCTTTTGGAAATCAGACAGACTGTAGCTCACAAATGATATCTACAATTATGATGAAACATCACACCTGTCCCTGGAAAATGAACAGTGTGTAAGGGTTAAGACCCTCATGCTTGCCGTTCACTTGCTGATTTCACATTTCACAAATATTAAAGCCTGGGTGGAGATAGGCGTGCTATCCTGTTGTTTTATCGATATTGCGTGCGCTTACGCCGACTTGCCCTCCACAACAACATTAACCTTTTTGGTCTTGAGATCAAATTGTTGTGTTTAGGCAGCTATGTTGTGTTAAATGTGATGTTCTGCATTAAAAGTCCAGTCTATCTGGGAGATAGCTGAAGTCACGTAGACTCGGTGAGCTTGCCTGATTTAGCAAATGCCCTGGAACACTTATTGAGACGCTGTTTGAATACCGCCCCCTCAAATCTTCTCTTCCACCACCACCTCTGCTCAGCTACTGCCAGATCGCTCGCCTTTTTTCACCACTCTCCTGCAAATGACCGTTTGCTTTATGAGCATCGCTTCCCATAGCACGCCATATCACTTTTTGTTTCCCTGCACCAATTACCATTTTTTTTCTTTCTCTCTCCTCTTCATTTTTAGCGCCGCCACCCGTATTTTCTCATTTCCTCGCTGAGGTCATAATGCGCTGTTAACGACGTGGCACATTTTCTTCATCCTGTCTTGTCAGGGCTCCTTATGGCAAAGCGGTGGACATGTGGTCAGTGGGGTGCATCCTCGGGGAGCTGAGTGACGGGCAGCCTTTGTTTCCAGGGGAAAGCGAGATTGATCAGGTTTGATAACAACATTTCCCACCCCCACCCCGTTTAAATAAATCATTTTAGCATTAGAACT
Organism: Hippocampus zosterae; assembly: GCF_025434085.1. NCBI lineage: Eukaryota > Metazoa > Chordata > Actinopteri > Syngnathiformes > Syngnathidae > Hippocampus > Hippocampus zosterae. The sequence goes on along the minus strand of NC_067454.1, from coordinate 18,899,298 downwards.
AAGCAAATCTTATTAATAGTTCTTCTTTTAATAGTAGGTGATTATTTTAAAATGAGAAGAAAGTTAATCCAATCATAATATTGCAGATTCAAATTTTCTCCACTAAAGTCAGAAAAGCGTTTTGCATTTATTAGGTATCCTTCATGTCCAGTTTAAGGTCCACGCACTATAATGCTCTCAGTCTTCACTCGTAAGACAATTCATCGCACTACAAGAAAGAGTAGGGAGAAATTACTGTGTGTGTGTGTGTGTGTGTGTGTGTGTGTGTGTGATGAATACCTCACCTGTAACATGTAACTGTCATAATAAAATACGTAATACGTATGTCCTATGAGTGAGGACAAAGAGCATACTCAAACAGTACATTAAGCTTAAACTGGACAAAAGAATGAATGCTTACATGGCCTTCAACGACTGAAGAACATTTCTGCCCATCAGTATGGCAACTACTACTCCTCTTCATCCGACTACTACTACTACCGGTACTCCTCCTACCATTACAATAACTGCATGTTGCTATAGTAGAACGACTACTACTAGTAGGCATTCTAGTGCTACAAGTAGTGTCCAGGGGTCTTCTTTATCAAAGAGGTTCTGAATTCGTACAACTGAATTTAGTGTGCACAAAAAAAATCAAATTTAATCAAATGTATGGACACCTGATGCACGCACAGCAGTAAGTCAGGTTCTTATGAATTCCAATCCTAATTCTTAGCCCCATTACACCCCCCCACCACCCTAATATCTATCAAATCATTAACACTAATGATTGTATGTTATTATTATTATTATTATTTACAGCTATTCACTATTCAGAAGGTCCTTGGGCCACTTCCTGCTGAGCAGATGAAACTCTTCTACAACAACCCTCGCTTTCACGGAATCAGGGTACAACACACTGGTTGTTTCTCCTTTGTGTCATCTTCCTCATATGATTTTTCCTCCCCCTCTTCCTCGTCGGTCTTCACTCGCTTAATCGCTCTCTTGCTTCTTCATGACTGAGTGCAGTGTTGTGACTCATTAGATAGAAACTAACCACAGGAGAAAATGTTCCACAAGGCCTACTATGAATACGTGCGTAAGAGTGTGTGCAGTAGATTTATTGTTAGTGATACAGACCTCGAGTGATGTGTGACCTTAGCCAATTAGAAAATCTGACAAGCAGGAAAAAAATAATCAAAAAATCAAGGATTAACATTGTCGCTGTGTGTATGTGTGTCTCAGTTTCCCTCAGTTACGCATCCTCAGACATTGGAGAGAAGGTACCAAGGCATTTTAAGCGGTTTGATGTTGGATCTCATGAAGGTAAAATTCAAACACAATCCAATGACATTGTTGGATAAAATTTAGAGACAACAAACCCCCTGCTTGTTTTCAGTTTTGTAACTTGACAAACTATTTTTTTAACCTATCCTCTGTCGTTTGCTGAAAAACCCTGACCAATATGGTGGGGTTAAAGACCTTTATTTAGATAAAAGTAGCCGTTTGCCAGCATTCATAGCAGTACAGAATAAACCTTTTGCCTTAGGGGAGGTGATTATTCCCACTCTTCCAAGCAGGACTCAGTCCCTATTCACATGACTTGTAGGGTTCACTGTACTACAGTAGTAATTATGGAAATGTGTTTCTATTTTTGAAAACGTATTTAATCACAGAAGAGGGCACCAGGCCGACGAGTGACACATAGCTTACCTGTTTTCAGAGGTTGGTCGTGTGTGGCCCTCGCAATGTAAGGGGGTGGGCAAAATTGCATAGATTGATCTGTTGAATTCTTCTTGCACAAATGCAATATTAATCAGAGTGCCATGTTCAGACTCGTGGAGCCACATATTATTGCAAAGAACCTTTTCTGCTAGATTTCCCTTTGAAAGTGCTTGTGTCTTACTCATCAGAACCTGCTGCTTCTCAACCCAACCGAACGCTATCTTACTGAGCAGAGTCTGAATCATCCAGCCTTCCAGCCTCTGAGGCAGGTGGAGAGAGAGAGGCCTTCGCCCGCCTCGCCCAACCCTCCACGTTCCTCCAAGAGGAAAACACACCATCATGGAGAGAACACAGTCCCAACAAGGTCCAGTGAACAGCTCTTATAATTACACTTCGTCTATTGATCTATTATCATATCAAGAAATAATAATGGATATTTATTTTACTAATCTGTCATGATGATTTTTGTTTTAATGATGTTTTTTTTACCGGTAATTATGATGTCATAACATCACCAAAGTATCGTTTCACTGACTAAACATCCAATCAGACTGCCTGGATGTCGTTCACATGCTGCTCATAGCTACGTATCCAAATTTGCATGACTAGAGTCCGTTATACAGTATGCAGTGCTGCTCCATTATGTTATCATTGCTTGTTCGCTCCACCTCTATTTCAGAGATTTTTATTTTTTCAAAGAGAAGATATGCCTTTACTACAATGCTCCTGTTGTGCTTTGTATGTCTGTTGACATTTCAGATATTTAAGGGGTTTTCGAATCTAATCATAACATCTACACTAATTTCTGCTAGTCCATCTCTGGCATTTAGGATTATATATTAAACTAATGCTAATCGGTTTTCATCAGAAGACATTACATAGTTTTGTTAAATATTCTGGTGTTTAAGTATAAAATACTTCATGAGCTTTTGTTTTGTGTTTGTGTTACAACAAACTTAACTGGGCTGGACAAATCAACAGTTTGAAGCAAGCACGCTGAACTGCTCTTTAATGTTCTCAAAGTGCATTTTTAGTCTCCCATTTCTTGACAGCAAGAGTGAGAGCATCTGATAAGTATTACACAAAAAAGCTTGTTTTAATTATTTTAAGTGTGTTTTAATGTGTTTTAAAAGGGGTTTAAAGTGTATTGGAGAGGTAAATACAAACACACACACACACACGAAGGTTCACTGTGTTACGTGCCGTAGTCCACGTTCAGCTCATTGCGCCGCCCCCAAGTGGCCATATATAGAACAATCACACTGAATTTGAAAATGTCACCATAGAAGTCACACCAAGGGCTCAAGCCAGCGCCGCTCCAACAGCAAAGAATGTTCAAGTCTCCCACGTCATGGTGACCTCCATCACCTTGGCAACGAGAATTTCCTCAATGGTAACAAACCCCCGTCGAGTTTAAGCCCGACACTTCACCCCAAGAGTCAGTACCTCTCCCAGACCCTCAATCGCGCTGCCTCGTCCAGTAAAGATCTGGCTAATAACAACCTGCCACACCTCCTCAGTCCTAAAGAGGTCAAAAACAAATCCGAATTTGATTTCAATGTGGGACCCTCACCCAAGTTGCCAGAGCAAGGACATGGTGCAAAGTATGGCCTCGGCAAGCCCAGCGGTTCCTCTCGCACTCAGCAGCAGCAACAACAGCAAGGTGGACGCCACACTTTCCTGGAAAGCAAGACCAACACGTTACAGTCAGGAGGAGACAAACAACACGGAAGACACACCCACAGCGTGGCCGACTCAGCCCACGGATCCATGTCGTCTTCGTCCAAAAGCTCCGCCTCTTATCTCAGCCTGTCCAAGAGCCACAGCGCTCTAAGCGATGCCAAATCCGTAGGGAACCTCAGCGATGGTCGACTCCACCCTGACGACCTAAACTCCAACACGACAGCGGCAGTGGGACCCGGTACCCGTTTCTTCCCTGCCAGCTGTCTGGACCTCAATGCCCCTTCGGGGGCTCCGGTGGCACCTGGCAGCCCCTCAGCACGACACAGTGATCGCTCAGGGCATAGCCCCGCATCCCGTAGCAGCAGCAACGTCCGCATGGAGAGCAGCACACTCGACTCCTCCTCCAGGCACAAGTCCAGACAGAAATCTTTGGTTTCCGGTAGGTTGAATATTTACATTAATTCGACCTTCTGTAATATTTTCACTGCAACTGAACAAGGAGCTGAATGGCAAAAATTTGCTACAAGTGTTTAATCCATGAATGCGTTTCCACTTCTATGTCCCTCTTTTATTGGTCTAGTCTTTCTGTTGCAACCTCCTGATGACACTCTGTTACTTACCGTAATGGCCCGAATATAAGACGGTGTTTTTTGCATTGAAATATTACTGAAAAAGTGGGGTTCGTCTTATATTCGGGGTCTAGGCATTATACACATTCACGACGCTAGACGGTGCCATATCATTGAAGCGAATGCTGAACTTGACTCACGAGGCCAAAGTGAACTCCTGACACGAAGAATAAAAATAAAAATAGCGGTAGCACGAAGAAGAAAAATAAAAAATAGCGATAAGAAGGAAAAGAGAAGAAAATAATAGAAGCGATAACAGAAAATGGAGAAACGTAGTGACAATCTGGAGAAAAGCGGGTCGAAGTTCAGCCAGGTTAACCGGCAGCTGAGGAGAAGTTATGATGTCATATCCATTTCAAAAACTAGAACCCATTCATTTACGAATGTCATTGCACTTTAGATTTGAGTGAAGCAAAATAACAAGCTTTTTCTCTCAAACATATTGTTATAATCATTTCTTTCAGATTTACTGTAATTATTCTCTGTATAAAAATTAATTTGGTGTTCAAAAAGTCATTTTTCATACTTGAGTCTTGAAAAAGAGGGGGTTGTCTTATAATCAGGGCCGTCTTATATCCGGGACAATACGGTAATGCTCAGTGGCCACTTCCCTCTGCAAAGAGATATTTGATCCTTTCATCGACCAGTGTATTTCTTCATCCAATTAGAAATTACATTGCACTCAAACAGGATGTTCTCAGAGGGAAACGTGCACCGAGATACTGAGAGACCGTGTGAATGTTTGTTGATATGTTGTGGCTAGATTCCGACTGTCTGCGAGCCTGTAGAAATTTGATAGATAGATGGTAGCTCATTGAAAACGTGCCATAAATCTTCCCTCTTATCCGCAGAGGAGGCCAAGGCTCCAGAGCTCTTAGACCCAGGGGGTGCAGGGATGCCCTCCACTCACACGCTGCCCTCCCCACACGACTCGTACCATTATGGCTTGGGTTACTCGTCCCCCTTCTCCTCTCAGCAACGGCCTCAACGGCACTCCATGTACGTGAGGAGAGAGCGCCACCGACCTCATGCTGTAGAAGCCGGGATGGCAGGCTTGCCCCCGCCGGGCCAGGCGATTCCAACGCGAGCTTCTAGTCTGCAGCTTCTCTCCCCGCAACTTCAGCACCGGACTGCACTCGCTGGGCATTCAGTGAGCTCCTCCAGGGAAGACTGCACGGATGGCATGAGCAGGGTGAGTGCTGGCGCTGTGTGTGCTATCACAATGTTTTTTAATATGGTGTGGAACAGATCAATACCAATAAGTAACACTGTGTTTCTGTGAATATATTCATCTGTGAGCTATTTGTAGAACAAGCCCGCAGACTATTCATGAGGTCCGGGGGGCTGCCTGGTGTTAATGTTGCAATAAACTGGACAGTAACGACAAGGAATCAACGCTCAAACAACTTTCCGTAAGTCTGCTTTGACCTGCATATCCCTCCAACAGAGCGAGCAGTCCCCGAAAGACATGAGCCACCCTTGCGCACCCATCAAAGATTCAACGAGGGACAACACTGCTGCTTTTCATACCCAGCGACTGCCTAAAAATGAGGTTTGACTTTCATCTAAGACAGCTGGTTTGTTCCGCATTGGTCACACGCCCCCTTACACTTTATTGCTGTGCCCATTTGCATGACGTACAGGTCGGTATGTATCATGACCCTCATGGAGAGGATGGAGTGTCCTCCAAGGAAAACCGGATGATTTTCACTGAGTCCATGCCTCGGAGAGTTGGTAGCTTTTACCGAGGTAATCACCTGTATTTTGCGTAGACTTAAAATGATTTATTTAGACGACCTGAATAGGCTTAAAGATGATTTATGCTTTTGCGAAAAGTCTTATCTCGCTTCTGTCCAGTACCGTCGCCCAGACCAGATAACTCCTCATCCTTCCATGAGGGTGTTGGGCAGGGTCGAGGACCGGTCGTACCCGTTGTTCCTGGCAACCCCGTTACCATGGCTAACCACTCCAAACGCCAGACTGCCTTTGAGTGGTGAGAAGCATCCTTTAAGAGAACTGGAAGGATTTTCAAGTGAACAGTGGCCTCACTTGCATTGAAAATATTGCAACCTTGCCTGGCCCCATTAGGTACCCCAGTACAAGCGCTTAATGAAAACCCTCTGGCACTATAAAAACAATGATGCCGCATCATACCAGATGGGATTATAAAATAAATAATAAAGTACCGTAGTTCTCTGAGAGTAATATTGCTGTGATTTTAGTGGGGTTTTTCCCGTCACTCTTTACTCAGTGAACTCATTTATCACATTACAAATATGGTTGGTGATTATGTTTTCCATTTTCAGGAGTGCTGCTGAAGCAATGGTGATGAATCCTCCAGAGCCCACCAAAGAGAAGGAAAAACAAGGCTTCTTCAGAGCCATCAAAAAGAAAAAGAAGAAGACGCAAATAGTAAGAACGCATTGCCGCAATTGATTCATTTATTTGATGACAATTGGGGTAAACAATTACCATGATGTCCGCTGGGGCAAAAAAAACCAAACAGACTGAAAATGAGCAAAAGTCAATGGAATGTATCTGAAAATGATTCGTTTCAAACGGCTTCAGCTTTGTCTGATTATGAACAGAACCCTGCATTTGGCTCGCGGTGTATCAACAGTGACTTTAAGAAGTGTTTAACCCCATTCCGTTTTTTTGTACATTTTACATTTTTCATATACAATATTCAAGATTTTTGGTTAATAATTTCTTTCTGTAGGCTTTGATTAATGTATTTATTTTTTGTAAAAATGTCCCTATTTTCTTCACAGGCACTTGAGCCTTTTTTTCAATATCCTTAATATGCAACTGAAGGTTCATGTGGTAGTCAGCTATTTGTCATCACTAGTAAGACAGCACGCAACTGTAGTACAATAGAAAGGATTTTACATTTTTTTGTTCAGTTTGTATTCCACCACCTATTGGAGAACTACAACTGCGGACCTTGTTAAGTGGTCACGTGGAGATGCTGAAACTGACAGTGATGCATTTCCCTTTTCACAGACGGACATGGCGGACGGGAGGAACCCTAGTATCAGGAAAAGCCTCTTCCCACTCTTCAGCTCCAAGAACAGCCTAAAGCACAACTCAGCTGTCAAAGTCCTTCCTGTGGTGCCCTCGCCGATGCTACAACAGCAGCCTCCTCCGCCGCCATATCCTGCCACAACAGTAAGCTGAACGCAACACTAAGACATGACTGCGTCTGCGTGACAATGATTTTTACGTGCCCAAAACAAGACGTCCACTATGGAAAAATTTTCAAGCATTTATTTGCCATCCTTGAGATCCAGCTTAAAAGGTATTCTGATTATTATTGCGTTTGTGGAATACGAATCAGGCAGAAAAATCAACCCATTTTTATCCTTCTCAGCAGGCGGCCATTTTGCCACTAGCTGTCGACTGAAAATGACATCACAGTAACTCACGGTTCAGGTAACGACCGATGACGTTCACCTGTTTCCTGAGTTTGGTCATGTGATGTTTGCAACCTGAGTTGTGATTGGTCATTAACTAGAACACAATTCAGCACAGAATTACCACAAAGAGGACATGGACCAAAAGCTGGATCGCAAGTATTTCTGTATTTTTCATGTCCCGTCATCTTCTCCCCCCCTTAGTGTTTTGTTTGGTGCGACTACAAGGAAGCACGAAACTGTAATTTGTGAAGTAAGGCTTACCTCATCTATTGTTGCTGTAAGGGACCTGGGACTGCACAAGAGCATATGTCCCTGCAGAGGGGCGCCAAGTCATCCTCACACCACGGAAGCCGTCGGAAAAACCGAGAACGTTCCCGAGACAGAGACCGCGAACGAGAGCAGAGCCGAGACCGGGAACGAGAAAGAGGACGAGAGAGAGTGAATGAATGGCCGACAGAAAAGGCAATGGACTCACATTCTCAGGTACATGCTTTCTATTTTCCCTCAAGCATATGAGTGGGCTCTGCCTTGGCTAATTAATTAAGTTTGGTGTCCGTCAGAGTTTGTGGTGCCAAGTGACTTACTGTAAGCACAAAAAATGTTGTTGCTGTAGTTCAGTGGATTTTATCGGTTATCCTTACTTTACTTGAGTGTTTATTTTTTAACTGACTTTCCTTCACACCTCTTTCACTTGCAGAGCCAACCACTGAAGTCCCTTCGCAGGCTCCTTCACCTCTCCCCTTCTCCAAACCAAGGCCAGCCTCCTCCTCCTCCTCCCGCAGACCTGCGCTTCCAGCCCCCTCTCCCCAACCCTCCTCAGACCTCCTCCAAAGCGGCCTACACCGAAAGCCGGGGGCACGCAGAGAGCCGGGGCCACTCCGGGGCAGGTGGCTCGTCCCAGGCCAAGAGCCGCAAGGCCAGCTACCCACTGCCGGGCCAGCTGGAGTCCGCCTGGCACGTGTCGGCGCTGCAGCGGGCCGAAGGCGCGCAGTTCACGGCCGAACAGCTGGGCATCAAACCGGGACCGAACGGACCCACCTTTACCCGTGCCTCCCGCACCAGAATGCCAAACCTCAATGACCTGAAGGAGACGGCGCTCTAAACGCCCACCTCAAACCGTACCACCTCTGCTACGGCTCATTGTGGATGCACCAGCGGAATCGAAGAGGACGCCGTCTGACTTTAGTTGCAATTTACGTGAAAGAGTCTTGCACTCATTTGGCGTGATGAGCTGGGACAATGCAACAAACAAGCTCTTGCAAGGGGGCCGGCCATATGGAAAGCCCTTTGAGTATTTATTCCAAATTCTTGATATCCAGCTTAGGGTCCAGTTCTAGGGCCTAGCTTCGGGTCTATATAGTAGTAGTCCTCTCTTTGTCCTCACAAGTAAGATAATTCAGCACATTCGTAGAAGGGTTGTCTTTTTCCACAACTCATGCCATGTTTGGCCTACTGGTATGCAATGAAATCATACTCCTAAAAAATGCGCTGCTCTCGTAACGCTTCTAACTAGTAGGCCTGTGTCACATACTAGTAGCCTCCTTGTAGTTTTGCCTTACTAACAACATGTGGTTGTCTGGTATGTAGAAAAAACTTACTGTAACTGTAGTAAAACTTTACTAGGAGACAGTCATTGTACTAATTCTGGTTCTACTACGGCAGAGGTGTCAAACTCTGGTCCTCGAGGGCCAATATCCTGCATGTTTTAGATCTTTCCCTCCCACATACCTGAGTCAAATGATCAGCTGATCAAGGTCTGCAGGAACCTGATAACAATCCCGAGCCTTTGAATCAAGTGTATTGGGGGAGGTAAACATCTAATACGGTACATTCAGGAGAGAAGCCTTAGAGGACCGGAGTTTGACACCTGTGTCCCAGAGTGCTGAATTGAATGAAACCCCATTTGAGCATTTACTGTATTTGGTCAATATCCTTGTTAATCTAGCTTAAGGTCCACATATTAGTATGCTCTTTGTCCTTATTAGTAAGATAATTCAGTTTCGCGCAACTAGGGCGCACTAGTAGAATGACTGTGTAATACTATTACGAGTCATTGTTTTGGTACGACTGCCTTCCACTATCGACATCTATGCCATTGGGGTCCAGGAGGCTTCTCGTGTGTGACACATGCCTCCTAATTGGAACAAGATGTGCGACTTATGAAGCACAGGAGTTTAATAGAAAGGTTTGAGATATAGCATACTTGCCAAAAGTGGCACTCATAATGGAACTAATTAACTAGTAAGACACAGTCATTCTGCTAGCACGCTGAATTGTTTGGTAGTGAGGACAAAAAGTACATGAACCATAAACTGGATATGAAGACATTGGACTAAATGCCGAAAGGATTTTCTATTGGTCTCGCCCTTTCAGTATTATTCTTCTGTTAGGAGTAGAAACTTCCTCTGCTCCCACCTCCCCATCACAGAGCTCTACTGCAGCACATTTGCTCTTCCTTGTGGTCACTAAAGCAAATGTTTTTTTTTTCCAAATATTTGATAAAATAGAGAGAAAAAGATTTATATGAACAAAGTTTATTATTTGTTTCACATCCGAAGATATAAGCTATAGTTATATCTCTAATAAGATATATGGGATTGTTAAAAGGATATACAGTGTTAAATGTGTAATTATAAGAGCTTTACTTTGACACAGAGATGAAGAGATATGTATGTGTTGACAATACAATATGTCACAAAGATTATGTAATGGTGAATGTCCTTTTTTGTTCAGTTTAATATGGTATAAACAGATTTTTATTTTTTTTCACTTTTCCGTTTTTCCTAGAAACGATGATTACCCTACATGGGAGCAAAAATATGTCGTATTAAAGGTGTCGTTCAAGAATATACGTGTCCAGCAGTTAAAAGCATTTTGAGGCTGTTTGTCAACAGCTCTCCTCTTCCTTGCTGCTACCTTTGATTTTTTTGGGGTATCAAGAAATTGTTATTGTGAAAAGTGAGCATCTTGGAATGAAGATAAAAAAACATGGAGTCTTAACACGAGTCATTTGCCACTTTTAAGATCTTCTAGAAATAATCTGATGATCGTATGTGAAATAAAACTCCTCGGAAACGCTTCAAACAATAATTATTGCATCCCCATCTCACTCAAACTTCCAATGAACAGCTAGTCGTAAATACTAGCAACTGCATGTGACAGTTCTGTCTTTATGATGTCTGCTGACTACAACGCCGCAGACACATTCATTTTTTAAAAATGAGTGTTTATTTTCAATCAATTGATATTTATTGCTTGTGAATTGTTTTGAACTGTCATAATCAGGGGTAATTTATATGGGAATATTTAGATAGCTGGATAGATAGATAGATAGATAGATAGATAGATAGATAGATAGATAGATAGATAGATAGATAGATAGATAGATAGATAGATAGATAGATAGATAGATAGATAGATAGATAGATAGATAGATAGATAGATAGATAGATAGATAGATAGATAGATAGATAGATAGATAGATAGATAGATAAAAAGAATACACACTACTGTTAAATGTCAGGTTTTCGTTATTTACATTATAGCCCCCCCCCCAGATCTTTTATTGTCGATTTAGTTGTGTAGGCTATAGGTCATTTAATCGTGGAGAAGAAAAAAAAACTTTTTGAAATGATTCATCTTGGCCTCATTTTGTAAATGTTCTAAACACCTGACATTTGGACAGGGGGGTGTAGGCTTTTTGTCTCCATGGTAGATAGACTGATTTGTCCCCCCCAAAAAATGGAAACAAAGCAAAAGGCTAAATAAACTACTATATCAAGCTACTTGGCTGATTGAAAGCAATAACATTAATTGACTGACTGACAGAACTGATTGATTGATGTCGTCACTTGTTAAATAAGTGTAATTGGAGCCTAATATCAGTCAAGAGGGAGACCGTTTTTTTCGGGCGTGCATTGAATATCTTCGTAATTTTCCTTGAGCTATCTCATCTTGCGGTTATGGAAAACAATGATTGTATTTGATTTGTTTACATCTTCACTAGAAACAGTGTTGACATAGTTTGCCTTGCCTGTGTCCTGAAGCCTTACATTCGCTCATTATTGACATGAAATCAGAGGCTTCAACCCCCAAAAGCACCCCCAAACACATCACATACCTTCATCGATTCTTTCTGCTCTCGACTATGAATGTGTTTCCAAGAGCAGCACTTCATTGTTTTCTGTACACAGATGCCCTCTTCTTACAAGGTGTAAATAGAAGTAAGAGAGCGTATCTAATACCGACCAGTCTACACTAAAATAATATCAGAATAAAAATCTACATTTTTTTTAAATTGTGTCCACATTTGTTTGGTCTGACTGAGAAAAATAAAACATGATCTTGGTAATTGTAGCATCCAGAGTAAAAAGAAAATACAGTGTACTTTGAGATATGACCTACATTTCATGGTGAAATGGATACTGTATGTAACTTGAGACTATGGTGGCAGTGAATTCAACTGACTTTGCAGTAAGCGGCGTCTTAGCAAACAAGTCATTCAAAATAGATTTCAGCTGTTTAACACTCCCAAATATAAGTGTAATGTCAAGCCAAACATAAAACAAAGAGATTACACAATAAGTATTTAAACGAACCAAGCAGTGTTGCCTTAAGACATAATGACAAACACCATTTGCCTACTTCGCGGTTAGCACCAATAGTCGAATTTAAACACTTATAGATTGATAATGAAACAATAATCTCACAGGCACGCTGTATATTCTTACTCCTCTATGAAAATTGATACCTCACTTACCTACTGATAACGTAGCACCAGGGGTTTCAGCATCCCGCTGAAGGACACGCCGACATGGTTACAGTGGCCGGGGATCCAACCTGCAACCTCTTGGTTGAGAGAGGGCTACGCTACCATGAGCTATGTTGCCCCATTTCCATATTACAGAGGAAAAAGAAGTGTTTCAAGACTAGTTAGTTGTGTCCTGATTTCTCCAAAACCAAAGGATAAAATTGAAAATGCAAGGTAGTATCATTTTCCTGATCAAAGTATACACAGAGAGTTTTGAGTGAAAAATGGGTCATCCTGGCCCTTTCAGTTTGTATCCTAATACAACATTATAACATGAAATGCCCTGCCCATCCTAACAATATTGCTTTGCATCTGGTGGGATCTTCGTCCCAAGGACCTGCTGAAGTGAGTTGAGGAATGAAACTCATCCTTTGTTGGCATTTTTATAGGCAATTACAGTAAACGCAACCTTTTGGGGGATTACATATAGATTTATGCTATGGGCAGCTTGTTCCCAATACAGAGAGTTCACTATATAAATATAACGAGTCAATGACATGATGAGAGATTCATTGAGGATATCTTTAATATCAATCACAAAATCCATGGTGGGGCAATGCTACAAGACACGTAATCTGAACTGAGTGTTTAACCAATACAACACATAGGGTATTGTCGAGTTTTTTGCATTCAAATTCAACAATCAGGAAGAAATAAATACAAGTCGTTTGGGAGGATGCTACAATTGGCGTCAACGTTTCAACTTTTATTTTTTTTAAACCATCACATTTCGAAACAATTATGTTGACGTGAAAAAATAAATCATCAGAAATGTCAACAAAATTCAGTTCAAAATAAATAGCACCAAAATACAAGACATTTGTATCACCTGATTTTTTTTTCACAGATGGGAAAACAACAATTGTCAAAACAACCACAAGATGTACTGTGTATCACCCGATTTATTTATCTATTTATAGAAATGTTTATATTTCTTTTTACACCTATTTTTAATCATTATTTTGGCCATCAAAAATGTAATCAGTGTTCAAAATGTGACGTTTAAAAAAAACAAAGACAGGATACATTCAGATAGGAAATGGAATCCTGAAACACAGAATCTGCATTAGGAACATTTATCGTAACAAAACTATGGGATTGTCATGAGATATCAGAAAACAATCCAAGGGGTGTTTCTTTCCATTACCGACAGAAGATTATAGTCAAATTATCACCTTCTTTTCCTTAGAGGCTAGTTGGGAGAGGCTTGGTGAGAGCTGTAAAATTCCCTGCTGATCACCTCGTGTCAAAAGAAGGCAGCAAGCATTTCAGTGAGTTGTCTCACATGAGAGGCGTGTTTAGGATTGGTTTGTTTGCACATCTGTGCAGACTTCCTCCATAGCAACGTGCCACGATTAATTACTCCTTTGATTCGATGCCAGTTCAGTGTGAATGTTAACAATTTGCGACAAAGTTAAATTAATTCAGCCAGTGTGAGACTGCTTTAAACAAATAAAATTCAGAGTTCATTTGCATATCAAACATTGGATTCATCGATCCATCCATTTTCTGACCCGCTTAATCCTCACAAGGTTCCCGAGGGTTGCTGGCACCCATCCCAGCCGTGTCTGGGCAGTAGGCGGGGGACACCCTGAACCGGTTGCCAGCCAATCGCAGGGCACACAGAGACAAACAACCATCCACGCTCGCACTCACACCTAGGGACAATTTAGAGTGTTCAATCAGCCCACCATGCATGTTTTTTGGAATGTGGGAGGAAACCAGAGCACCCGCAGAAAACCCACACAAGCCCGGGGAGAACATGCAAACTCCACACAGGGAGGCCGGAGCTGGAATCAAACCCGGTACCTCTGCACTGTGAAGCCGACATGCTAACCACTGGACTACCGGGCCGCCCCACAAATCAAACATATACAGATAAATTATGTCTTGAATCAGCTTTTTGGTCAGATTTTTTCTTCTTTGTAATTGTCAAAACATTTTCACATTTTTCTCTCAAGACGCACCCCTGTTCCTAAAATGTTTTTAGCCATCAAAAGGAAGAGAGAAAAAGAAGGAAGGACCATGACTCAGCAGAGACGACATCACTTTTGCAATTCAAGGCGTTTATGGAGACATAAAATTATGATTTTGATTCCCAAAGTGCGAGGCTCAACCACTTATTTTGAGCCTTGATAGTAACTAACGGGGTTGTGCCGAACAACAAAATATGGCAGAGAGCCATTACGAGAGTACACAACAAATTGATGGATTACTAGTTTTCGAATTAATCAATTCAACTATAATAGTCTTTTCAATTATTGTTCAATTGACTGTAAAGAGGATAACAAGATTATTGCAAAATCTTAACGTTGTTTTTTTACACATGACAATTTGACATTTCAGTACAGATTTTGACAAATGTCATGCAAGTTGACACTGATGATTTGCTTTCACGGACCACATAAAGTGATGTGGCGGGCCAGATCTGGCCCCCGGGCCTCGAGTTTGATAGGGGTCTTAAGCTTACTTTTGAGAGTTGAGCTGGATGAATCAAATTATATGGAGGTTTATTAGCTGTTTAAATAAAAAAAGAATAAATCAAATGTCTGTCGTTTCACAATGTCAGTGCCTAAATTGTTCTCCAAACCTGGAATGACCTTCATACAACTGTAATGGAAGGATTAAAAAATAATCAAGGTTAACACATACATTGAGTGTTTGGACAGAGGAGGTCGGAGGTGAAGGCCTCGAGGAGAGCAGGATTCGAGGCTCAGGCACATTTGTTCATGCAAAGCAGCAGCTCCAGGCGCAGAGCGATGCGTGTGTGCCAGCCCAAGGGGAGGATGCGGATGTAGCGCGCCACAATAGGCGGCCGCAAGAGGTTCTGCACTGACGAAGAGCGGTCGGAGTTCCCGTAAAACACCTGAGGAGAGTTGAGAGAAGCATCAGAAGAAGTTGTGTCTGACAACTATCACTTGTAACCGCGTCATTGTAAGTGATTGTAAGATCACATTTACTACAAAACTTTTCATTGAACTCATTCTTGTAAGTGGTTGGCTGTTTTACATGCAGTTAGGTCAATGTTAGCCTCTGCTCCATGAGACTGTTTTCATTTTGCATTCATGTGTTTAAATGTTGGCTCGTTTAATAAATGACATCAGCAGCATTTTCTTCCACTCAACTTGGGTGGTGGCCTATTAGAAGCGCCATAATAATAAATAAATTAATCGGCCAAACGAAAGCCCCTAAAAGTTGTGGGTTGGGGCATTGAAAAAAGTAAAGTAAAATATCTCTCAAAAGTGAGATCATGACTCATGTTTTTTGGAAATATATCCATCCATCCATTATCTAATCCGCTTATCCTCACAAAGGTCGCGGGTGTGCTGGAGTCTAACCTAGCTGTCATTGGGCAGTCGGTGGGAGACACCCTGAACTGGTTGCCGGCCATTCACGGGGGACACAGACAAACAACCATTTCGCGCTCACACCTAGAGACAAGTTAGAGTGTTCCGTTGACCTGCCACGCATGTTTTTGGAATGTGGGAGGAAACCAGAGTACCCGGAAAAAAAAACTTGCCGGCATGGGGAAAACATGCAAACTCCACACAGGTAAGCCAGCCGGAATCGAACCCTGCACCTCTGCACTGTGTGGCCGGCGAGCTAACCATTCGTGTAAATATACAAGATAAGATATCCTTTATTTGTACCACACTGGGGAAATTTACAGCCTCCAGCAGCAAGAATGTGGGTAGAAAGAAGAAAAAACAAACAAACACCGTTCAATTAAGTGCAATATAAATACAAAATGGATAAATCGCAGTGCTATTTACAATTGTTTTTCACATCACACACATCACATCATTTAATTATTATTATTATTATTGTTGTTATTTTTATTCAGCAGCCTGACAGCAGTCGGTACGAACGAGCGTCGGAATCTCTCCTTCTCACACTATAAATACTTACACAGTTTAACAATTTGGACATTTTCATTTAGGGATGTATTCACTTTTGTTGCCAGCGGCATAGACATTTATAGCTGAATTTTGAGTTACTTCAGGAAACTAAGATAAGAGTGAATTTACACGGGGTGCAACAAAAAAATACAGAGCCACTACAGTTTCTCCAAACTCAGTGATAGACGTTGTGTTTAATTGGTAGATCTCTCCAAAACTGTCCATTCCTATGTCCATCAAGGTTTATTTTTGGACACCTAACTAAGTGGCTGATGATTGTATTTTTCCAACTGACCCTGTTATTCCCAGTCTGGTCCTTGTAAAAGATCCAGTTGAGTTTTTCGTCCGTGCGGTACTGCACACTGTATTTGGTCACCCACTCGTCGGCATCACAGCGACCTTGAGTGAGGATTCCCGAGACCACCATAACATCCCTCAGGTCGATCTGCAGCCACTGGCTGCTGTCTTGGAACTTTGAGAGCCATGCACAGCTAGAGCACAAACATGCTAGTAAGTGATTCATGAAAACATAACCGGAGCCTTTGTCATTTTCCTCCTTTATTCATTCCATCACAGATTTGCAGGTTGCCTACCCAAATCCTTGACTGTTGAGGCGAGCCTTGTTTGGGAGCCAAGAGGAGAACCATCCGCTATACTGGTCCTGATTGGAGCAGGTTATCTGGTCCGGGCTCACTGATCCAGCCTCAAAGCCAAGAGGCTTATGGTATGGACACTCTGCAAGAAGGAAATACTTTGGAAATGCTGGCATGGCATGCATAAGATTTCGGTCTCTGAGGACTTGTTTGGAGATGGAACGGATGTAATGTGTGTGTTCTGTGTTGAGAATAACTGAAAACACCATACAGTACGACCAAAATGGAAAACGCCAGATTTATTTGTTTATTTTAATCATCATGCGCGGAGTCTCAGGTAATCAAACTTCTAAGCTCAGAAAAATTATTTTGGGTGCACAAGGCCGAATATACAGTACTATTTGGTTGCCTCTTCCTCCATCACTTCCGGTTCTATTACTTTGAACTTCATTCGGCGTTGCGTTGGTTTCTCATGTTTTCCTTGGTGAAAACCATCAGAGCAACAAAAAGTGTGAAACACCGTTCTAAATTGTGAAGTTACCATAGCATACTTAACATTAATATCCCATCGTTTACAATTTGTTTCTAACCCTTGGAATACTTTTTTTTGTTGCATAATACACCGGTATGAAAACAGCCTAAAATATGTCATTTTATATAGCTTTGTTTTCTCTTTCAACAGCCATCAGAGGGAGCTTCCACATCTTTATTAAAATAATCATTAAAATGCAATTGTTCTCCATGGCCACCACAGCGTATCTCCATGATGTTTCCACTTGCAAAACGGTTCATATAAGGATAACGGTTGACACAAATGACCTATAATGTGCCTGAGTGATAAGCAGCCCAACAGTGAAGATCCTAAAGCATCCATTTTTAATTCTCCACTGCAAGCAATCACTCAGGGCCATTAGTGGAGGGGTTGGACAGATGGCCATGTTGAACCCTCTGAAGCTGGTGGTCAGTCTGCGCCCTTATGTCTACGACTACAAATAACAAGTCCTGATGTGAATCCTCATTTTGAATGAAAAAAAATAAGATGAGACAAGAAAGACATTTCCACCAAATGGTTGTAGTCCCTTGGAAAAGAAGCGTGTTGCAACATACTGCACTTAGTGATCAGGCATTGGGGAACATCCAGTCTAATCCCAGCAGTACACTGCACTGAGCAAAAGCTCTGTGCATGGCAATCTGCTGGAAGTAAATGTTTAGAACAGTAAAGCCTGAGGCTTGTATGCAATGTGGCAACATATGAGGACATGTTCATGGCAACAAATGAAAAAATTTGCCTTCATACTTTGTTCATCATCACATAGGATGCATTACATACATTTTTTGCTATGTCACTCAGAATTAATGCAAGTTTAAATAGGGCGCCTGAGTTTGAAAGCCTTTTGAATGGTAAAAAGAAATAGCAATAATAGATTATTTAAAATAGATAATCATTTGTCAATACTGTATAAACTGTAAAAAAAACCCAACAACATTAATTAAAACTCAGATGCCACAAAATTATCACAAGATCTAAAATAGATGTATTGGGTGGTATATATGTAATGTATAAGTGTATGGAATATAATTGCAAATATGTTCTATTCATGTTATCTTATCATAAAGTTTATAAAACGCATATGAAAGGAAACATGTTCATTTACTATTAAGGGGGGAAAAAATAAAATTCTGAAACAGAACACAGTAAAAAAACAACAACAACTAAATAATAAACTGAAAATCTAGTTAAGGTGGCATAGATATAAGAATACTTGTGGTGTTTTGTGCCATCGAAGTTTGAATGTAAATTAAAAAACGTTTTGTCTTTTTTTAATCCATAATAGAAATTCCGACTTGGAAGGAAGAACACTAAAACATTTCATAAATGTCAGCTGATTGTCTCTCTCTCTCTCTCTCTCTCTCTCTCTCTCTCTCTCTCTCTCTCTCTCTCTCCTCTGAAAGCAACTCTTATTGTTTCTTCGCCCAATGACATCATTACTGTCAAAATCATCATACTTCCGACTCAAACCCTAATTGCACAAATATCACGGAAGCTTAATACCCTTTTTTTCTTGCTTGGATTACATATTTAGATTCGTGCAGAAGCTTGCACGACCTCTGTGTGGAGATCATCCTTGCTGATGGCTCCACCTTTCCTCTCTATAGGAACACGTTCACCCTGCAGTGTGATGCATTCATGCATGCATGTGGGTATAAATAGACATCTTCAATCACTTTCCCACCCTTGCAAACAGTATCTCCGCAATGTATGATACCAGAGAGTATACTATTTGAAAGTGAATGCCAATCTTTTTTCAGAGCGGATTTTTTTTTTTAATGTCTATTGGATAAAATGTTTATGTGGTGATGACACTGGCTGTTACCTGGCATGCAGTCCACTCCCCTCACTGAAGAGGAGCCAAAGGAGGAGAACTCAGTTGGTGACACACCTTCACAGTCACATTTGCACGACCTGCTGGTCCATGCTTCAGACACAGTCGCCTTTAATAAACATATACCAGTATTAATATCCATCCATCCATCATTTTTTTCATCAATCATCTGCACTCACACCTAGGGACAATTTCGAGTGTTCAATCAGCCTGCCATGCATGTTTTTGAAATGTGGGAGAAAACCCACGCAGACCCGGGTAGAACATGCAAATTCCACACAGGGAGACCGGAGCTGGAATTGAACCTGGTACCTCTGCACTGTGAGGTTGACGCGTTAACCACTGGACAACCCAGTATTAATATACAACTGCATAATATGAGACAAAACCGTCAAGTGTCAACAATGTAATAGAATCTATTTTCACTGTTTGTAATGTTTGTTTCCCTCCACTACTGTATAGCATTTCTTACACTAGTAAGAGATGGGCGGACTAGTAGGACAACTGCATGTTACTACTGTAGTGTATCGGGGGATGTTAACTCGTAGAATTTTACAAAGTCACTACTGTAGTACAAAATACCACTTGTCGTTTTGCCTCGGTGGTAACATGTAATTTGTTCTGCTAGTGTGCAGAAAAGTCTTACATTCGCGGGACAATATGTCTACTCATGCACAGATACAGTTAAGAAGTGCAGCCCTCACATTGGTGTCATCAGGAGACACACAAATGTAACCATGCCTCCAGATGACACTGCAGATACGGAGCATTAATAATTTCAATTAAGGACCTGAAATTGAACCCTGAGGCACACCACATTACTTTATAGATTTTCGGGGCGCATGTATCTAAACTTACCATAAAACTACCACTCGTAAAATTGTCGTTATTAGTACACGTTTGCCTCACAGAAACATGTAGTTGTCCTACTAGTCTTATAGTCATGTGGAAAAAAAACACTACAAGTAGTACAATCATTCTATTGCTATTCTGAATTTTCTTACGAGTGAGGATGAAGAGCATACTAATACATGGACCTCAAGCTTCATATCAAGGCCATTGAATAAATACTCAAACAGCTTTTAAAAAGATAACCAAAATATTAGAAACAGTATTGTGCTGCAGAGAATGTCACTAAAAACTACAAACTAGGTAATAAACATTGTCTTAGTCTATGTCGGTTGAACCATCATAGTCCAGTCTAATTTACTTTTCATTTCCACTGTCTAAGTAGAACTTTTATGTACTAAACAACATTTTCACGTACAATGCTGTAGTGTTGGTGCAGTTACCTCATACCTCTTGAGCATAGCTGCTCAGGATGACTGTTCAAGCGGATGGAGAGCGACAAAAACAAATGTCCAGGCAGCCACAGATGACAATGAGAGACTGTTAGGACACATTAATCCCCAATTCAAACAAAACAGAATATGTCCATCAATCTGTCAGCACATATACGCAGAAGTCACAGAAAATAAGCGGCTATACTGTGCTGTCATTTTTAAAGGTGGAAAAACAAGATATGGAAGTCGACTTGTTGAAGTTTAGATTTGAGATTCTGAGAAGAAATTCAGACTCAGACGTCAAAAGATGTGAGTACACAGTGAGCATCAGGTCTGGCATCACAAGTCAATAAAGCAAATCAAATCCTACCGTGAGTTGCCATCAAAAGCAGAGTGGGCAGGAAAGGACGCACGTTGAGAGCCATCTTGCAGCCTCCACACATGCAGGACACAACTGAGCAAGCAAGGAACAAGCAAACCAGCACTCATACAAAATCTGGATTACAATAATCCACAGAACACGGTCGACCCAACCTAATGCCATCCTTATCTGATAAAGCCCCTCCTACATTTCTACAGCTGGCGTGTGCAGTGGGAGACCACACCGTTGGCATGTTTGTTATTATGGTGGCAGTTTATGATGAGATTAAACTACATTTGCTGCTGGGCAGGAATCCAGTACCACCCCCCAGCCCCCCAAAACCCTCATTTCAAAAAGATCTGCGTTGAGTTCATCAAAGGATGTACAATTGTTCTTGAATGAATAGAGGTTTGTCAATGTTGTCACATTACAAGGTGGTGGTAGACCCCAAAAAGCAGGCAAGAGGGAGAAGCAAGGTGTACTTGAAAGATTGTATTAAAACTCAGAAAACTAAATCCAAAACAAACATAGTCCAAAGTAGCCAACAAAAATCACAACTTCAGCTAAAACAGGATCATGACCAAAACATGACCTAAAAACGAACAAACCGACATGACAGCAGCAAAGAGCAACAAGAAAAAGCAACAAACAAACATGACAGTAGCCAACAGCAACAACGACCCGACAATGAGTGCTCGGGCTGGAAGTCCTTTTAAAGCCACGAATTACCTAACAACCAACAGGTGTGCAGCTGCAGGGAGCGCCCTACAGTGCCACCTGTTGGTCACAAACCAAAACATGACAAATGTGGACCTTGCTGTTGGCTGGCGACCTATCCAAGATGTACCCTGGACTATATAATGTACTATACTATGTACAATACAGTATTACATTTATCTAACATTTTTTTTAGGGTGTTTTAGTTACCAGTAATATGTCTTCACTTTTAACAACACTAATCACAAGCTTAAGAATCCAAGATACTTTACAGAGGATACACCATGATAAATCTGTGCCATCTAAATTTCCAACTTTTATTTTTCATTAAGTGTAACGCAGATTTTTTTTTTAAATCAAAAAATGTAACAAAAAAATATTTCTTACTTTTAAACTGAGATAGCACAAAAATCACCATATACCAGTGCAACCCAATTTTGATCTTTTTTTTTTTTTTTTGTTTACCAAATATTTATACAAATGAAAACTTAGAATGGGGCGGCCCGGTAGTCCAGTGGTTAGCACGTCGGCTTCACAGTGCAGAGGTACCGTGTTCGATTCCAGCTCCGGCCTCCCTGTGTGGAGTTTGCATGTTCTCCCCGGGCCTGCGTGGGTTTTCTCTGGGTGCTCCGGTTTCCTCCCACATTCCAAAAATATGCATGGCAGGCTGATTGAACAGCCTAAATTGTCCCTAGGTGTGAGTGTGAGCGTGGATGGTTGTTCGTCTGTGTGCCCTGCGATTGGCTGGCAACCGATTCAGGGTGTCCCCCGCCCACTGCCCGGAGACGGCTGGGATGGGCTCCAGCACCCCCCCGCGACCCTAGTGAGGATCAAGCGGTACGGAAGATGAATGAAAACTTAGAATTTGATGTGTTAAATGTAAGATGTAGAAGACTTTACAACAAACAAATTTGGTTACAAAAATGGATGTTTAAAAAATAAATTGTGTTAAAACCACAAGCTCAAACTCAGCTTTTTAAAATGTTTTTTTAAAGGGGGGGAGTGCTGAAAAAGGTGCCACAGATACACTGCATGTGTTCCCAACATACCGAGGCTGTCAAAGATGGCTGTTTGAGAGTAATTAAGCCTCATTAGGAAAAGCTGTTTTTAATTTGCTCTCATTAAAAACACCCTTTTGCACCCTTGCGTGTCTTTCATCCAATGCATCTGCTGACTTTCTACTCCCTCCTTGCTGCGCTTCGGCTTTGGGAAGAAGACTTGCTTGGTTGACTACATTAAGGCAATCCAGACAACATCAACCTCAGCAACAATAACAATGAAGGCTCCTGCCCAAGCAGTGTCGAAGAAGAAGAGGTGTTGCGCTCGCTCCGCTCTCAGAGCTCAGCAAGAGGTCAGAACGCCAGCAAGGGCAGTGATTGTGGTTCATGTTTGAAATGAAGTCCTCGTGTTTTCAATAGAAGTGCTGTTAAGCCATCACTTTAAAATGTGATAAGTTCGGCTTCCGCGTTTGGCAGAACAAAATGATGAAATTCCTTCCGATTTCAGTCACCGGTGGAGCCCTATGTCGACATGTGGACCTTTTCTTAGTTATTTCATTTTTCACTCTTGGTCTTATTTCCCAGTGCAATAGAATAGTATCTTTCATATATTTAAGTTCCCCAAAAAACTCTGCCAGTGACCTTACCTGATCCCAAGTATATCATGTTTGAATGTGTAACTTGTCACAAAAGAATGTTTAAATGTATACATTGGTATGATGGCAGTAGACGTTTTGTAGTTTTCCTTTTCATCTCCTTGCGCAGGTCACGGCAGTCAGGATGGGGGCTCTGGATTTCCTGCTCGGTCGTCACAATTTACCCAGACCACTTGTGCTTGGACTGGTGAGCTTGGAAGCTTCCAGGCTCTCGAGAACAAAGCGACACAAAGTGATCACCCAGCACGAGATCAACGCTGCTGTCACACTCGTCCGACACAAGATTTGTACCAAGGTTGCAGCATGAATTTTTTAATGCCATTTGACTATTTATTATTAAAGAGTATTTTAATTAAACTTTGGGCTCTTTTTTAATTTTCTTTTAACGTTTCAGCTTGTTCTTTGCCGTTTTGGCCACATACAGATGGTGTGTTTACAATAGTGCAGAGTGTTTTAACAAAGCTGTTGTGAGTGTTAAAATATAAGTTTTAACCTTTGAAATTGCACTTTGTTTGCAGAATGTCTAGATTGAAAAATGCTGTCATTTTTTTTTCTTTAATGGTGCCTTGCTCTTGACTTAATACTTGTATCTCAAAGAACATTGATGATGTAATGGGGTTTTTTTCCCCCGATATTTTTAACTTCATTTCTCCGCACGTTGTGCTGCTACCGTGCGTGCTTTGGCCACATGGGGGTGATGTAAATAATGACAGGGCTACATGAAGCTTTGTCTCAACTTCAGTCAGGAGCAATGATTCTTTGCTAAGGGGAAAGAATGTTAAATTGTCTGCGTTACTGCAGCCTCAGTATTCCAATGATGAAATTAAGAGTTATAACAATCTGAGATTTCCAATGTGTTAATTGACTAATATAATGGGATGCTTTTCTCTGGCCCGCCTGATCATTTCTCATGGCACCTTGGCTGGAGACTCTCTGAACTACATCCGTATTAAGGGATCGCCTGACTATTCCTCCGCCTCCTCGTTGCCTTCATCTCTTCCTCCTCCTCCTCCTGGGCTGCACAGTCTCCACCTCAGACGTAAGCATGAAATAGCGACTGCAATGGAAGAAGTACCTGAACATCCTCTGGTGGCGTCGAAAGTTGGATGTGTGGCACATGGAATGCTCTGGTGTTTTGTGCCTCGCTTGTAAATATTGTGCAGGTAGGAGAGTCGCTTGCTTTCACTCTGTTGGCATCGCTCAGGACAAAGAGCCTTGCTGGTGTTAAGGAAGCAGGATTATCGCATGCTTTCGTTCACCCAATTGTTTTTGTAATTAGCTGATTAAAATTACATTTCATGATTTGTTCAATTTCAAATGCAGTTCCTAGTATGCTCTTTAAGTCTAATGTACAGTATTTTAGACCAAAATTTCGATCAGTTATCTGTTTACCTTACTAGTGCAAAAAAGAACATTGAAAGTCCAACCCAAATGGATAGGACAAGGTTTCGACAGAATTATTTAATCAAATATGGAAGTACTGTAGCGTTCATATTGGAACTTGGGTATCACTGATATACTGTCTTTTTTAGTTTTTCACATTTTTTACATCATCAAATTTTAGCTGATGCTTTCTATCATATTGTTGCTGTGCTGTGAAAAACACCCATGTCCATTTTTGTCATTGTAAAAAGTTGTTTATATTAATCGGGTGTCAAAAACGCGGACACCGTATTCATTAAAAATGGACATGCATGTGTTTTTCACAGGACAACGATTATATGAAAAACTAAAATGCCTTAAATTCAAATTCAGTTGGCATTTACTCAACAATTTACCAAAAAATGTACTAAAATTTCATACATTTTGATACAATTTCTAAAATTTTAATCAACATTCAGATGGCAAAAATTTACAAATTGTGTGCTAAATGAAGTTTTTTTTTTTTTGGACAAGTCACTTTTGATGGTCAAAAAGAAGTGAAGGCTCTTGTAGCATTGTTATTCCATCCGAGTTTTAATTGGAATCCACATTTTAAATGTTAATTGATATTTTCTAGAATTGATTTATTTGTTTATACCTTAACTTCAAATCAAGGGCACAAGACTTTGTATTTTGTATTCACCTTCTCTCTTTCTGTCTCAATGGTGTGTTGAGCAAGCCCGCCTCACCATAAACGCTGTGCCAGACTCCACCTGCACGACGTGAGCCACCTTTTTCCATTGATGCTACTTGTGAGGTGTTCATCATGGGATGCGGCGCCTCGATTGCCATAGAGACGAGGGTAACAGGTACTTAGGGATTACCATGACTAAAGTTGTGAAATTCTTTTGGCAATGATGTCTTTTAAGAAAGAAAAATGTAATTCAAGGTTCTTCACCTTTGTTGGATGATCCAGCAGAAACAATTGAGGTGTTGCATTGTTATTCAGTGGAAGTTCAATTCACTCAAACTGAAAGGAAGCAATTGAAGACGCATAGACTACTGATATAAAGGGGTAATGAGCATCTGAGTGAAATTTCAGGATGAACCTAAAATGAACCATAACCCGGAACCTTAATTTGATCTTCTCTAAACTTTTGAATTCACGTCCAACTGTTTAGTGTTTCTTTGCCTTTTGCACAAATTGCTTTTCTCTAACAAGGAGATATGATCCATGAATCGAGCAACACATTTCTAATGGCGTCCACGTCTATGCCTTTCTGTGACTCCCCCAGTCTCTCTGCACCTCTGTTGTAACCTACTGATGACCCTCAAAGTGCTCCTGATGAATTGTTAGGTGTCGTCTTAACCTTACAATATCAAAATGAGACCAGCATGATGAAGAATATTGTTTTTATACTAATCTGGTTGACCCAGGAAATGCATTGGTCCATTCATGGATCAAACACCTGTTGTGAATTTTCCCATTCAACTCCTTGTTAGCGAAGAGCAAATGGCGGCATTTGTCAACAGACTACCGCTGTACGTTTGTGACAGATGCTTCTGATCTCTAGGGTCTCCTCTTCTGTTGTTTGTCCTGAAGGCTGTGTAATTTGCGGCGCTTTTCCAGTCCCGCTGTAGCTCTGCCCTCCCTGGTGCCTTGTTAACACTCCGCCCTTAAGTTGTCGCTGTGTGTACGTTGCTTTGCAAGTCATTCTATTCAATTAACACGTTCCAATAATGACTTCTCTTTTTCTTTCCACAGATGAAGCAAAGACACCCAATCCAGCACTAAGTAAGAACAAGTTGTTTCTTAAAAACAGTCTGATATGGCCATGACCCAATGCTGGTCTAAGTGGACAAACACAATGTACTACTTGCAGATAACTACGGAACCCCGTTTCAGCATTTGTTCAATATCAGTGATATCCGGCTCCATGCACTAGTGTTTCCTCTTTGTGCTCACTAATTAGACAATTCAGCACACTAGTCAAACCGCTAGGTCATACTAGTTATGGTCATGTGATCGACAAGGCAAATGTCAAGGTCTAATTATAGATCAAAAGGTCAAGATACTAAAATATACATCCATCTTGGAAACGGTTACGGATTTGGAATCCTTGTTGAATTTCCTTTCCAACAATACCTGTGTTGTGAAGATTGACTCAGTAGTTCCAGAACGATAGGGATTCAAAGGAAGGCGGCCACCCCCCTTTTTGCAGAACACATCAAAGTGTCGTGGCCCGTAGCTCCCAATCCACTGCTCTGATTGACTTAAAATTTGAGAGTTATTGTTGTGCCATCACGAGAAACAAGTACACAAAGTTTCATTAAAATCAAAATAAGTGTAATTCAACCCACTGGGTGATTTCACGAAATGACCCTTCTAGTGAGGCACAAGATATTAACTTGAATTTTTTTCAGACTAATGAGGACAGTACTAGAATAAGCACACGAGCACCACGTGAGCATTTACTTATTAGCTTCGGGCCCAAATACCAATACAGTCAGTCTCCTCACCTGTAATAAGTCAGAGCACTCATCGAATAACTATGGCACACAAGTCAAATGATTGTGACCTGTAATGATTTTTTTCTACTCGTGCCTGCCACGACCATTTGAGATTTCTGCATCCTGTTCGGACAACTTTGGCATTCTAGTAGCACAGCTCAATGTTGCTGCATGTTGTGTCGCCCACATAGCTATGAAGGCAGCTGTGCTGATCCAGCGCTGGTACCGCCGCTACATGGCCCGCCTGGAGATGAGGCGAAGGTACACATGGAACATCTTCCAATCCATCGAATATGCCGGTGAACAAGATCAGCTCCAGGCGAGTCTCCAGGACAGGAAATACTGTGAGATGTCAGTAAAATGCCCTGTAATCCACACCTCGCTGCGAGCTTTTTGTTTGATTGTGTTTTCCTCAGCTGTCCGGTTTCTTCAGCTTCATGCTCGACAACTTCACACCGCTGAATGGGAACGGGCCAGGTATGATGACAACGATACACTGCATAAACTATGCAATATTCCCAGTTGAATCAGACAACTGAAGATGGACTTTTTATTTTTACTTTTTTGGCATATTTTTATGTGATGTTTGGTACAGTGAATAACTCAGCTCGATAAGCATCAGTTTGACAGATAGTGCACAAAATTATTTTTAAAAAAGAGGCTCAAAGCTGTTTATTGCCACTCCTACTTGAACTTTACAATCAAACGAAAGCTAAACCAGAGAGAATTACATGTTGTCAATTTAAAAAAGACCAAACAACTTTGCTGCAGAAATTCCCCCGCTGGCTTAATACTAAAATATAATAGGAAACGTCATAGAGGGTCAAACAAAAGAAAGTCCCTCAAAGCAATGGATGTTTGTACACAAGTAGTGGAGCAACACATTTTGATAGGTACAATATTTGCAGGAATAGGGTATATTATTTATCATCTGTAAAAAAATGAAAAAAGATTCATGAGTCTTGTCTGTATTATACTGCCTCCAGTGGCTAAGGTGGACACACCCGAAGGAGCAGCAGAGCGAATTGAAGCATTAAATCATCATGCACAAACTATTTAATTCCACGTTTTTATGGAGTATTATATTGCATTAGGGCGGCCCGGTAGTCCAGAGGTTAGCACGTCGGCTTCACAGTGCAGAGGTACCGGGTTCGATTCCAGCTCCGGCCTCCCTGTGTGCTGTTTGCATGTTCTCCCCGGGCCTGCGTGGGTTTTCTCCGGGTCCTCCGGTTTCCTCCCACATTCCAAAAACATGCATGGCAGGCTGATTGGACGCTCTAAATTGTCTCTAGGTATGAATGTGAGCATGGATGGTTGTTCGTATCTGTGTGCCCTGCGATTGGCTGGCAACTGATTCAGGGTGTCCCCCGCCTACTGCCCGAAGACGGCTGGGATAGGCTCCAGCACCCCCGCGACCCTGGTGAGGATTAAGCGGTTCGGAAGATGGATGGATGGATGGATATATTGCATTATAAATGTATATGGGGGCGGGGGGCATTAGGCTGGAAGAGATTTTGGTAGTTTAAGATGATTATGATTTCAGATAGAAGTGTTTTGAAATATGAGCATGGCCATGGAAATAATTAAACCTGTATCACAAGGCACCACCACAGAATGTTTAGCTCTTTGTTTTATGTGTCAGTTTCATCGTAAACTTCAGCTGGGGGTGACAAATAATCAGCTTGAAGCAAGCACATTTGGAATCTTATTTAATAAATGTGTTCAAAGTGTGTGTTCACTTTTATGCTTTTTCGACATCATTTGTTTTCACCTGGTGATAATTAGGGGTTCACTAGATCCTTTTCACCACTCCTTTAATAAAAAAGTGGATGTTTCTGTACATTACACACATAAGTATTTAATAAGGGTGTCAGCAATTGAAATGGTAAAATCACATCATGTTTGTATGTGTTTGTATTCAGCCTTCAGTCAATCAAATGACACACCATTTTCATTTGCCATGCTCTTTATTTGGATGTGAAAGCCCCTTTGCGTTGCCTAGCAACTAATGTGAACGTGGCGTGTGGCACTGAGGCAGCTGTGGCTTAAGGGGGCACTGACCCACTCATTCATCTAAAAAGCCTTACGCACCATTGTAAAGCTAATCCTCCTCATCTAGATGGTCTTCTTTTGAGTCAAATGAAGTGATGGAAAAAGGCCAGACCCTTGTTGCCATTTATGACACACGACATCTGTGTGGGGCACAACAGAGGACATTTATTTCGTCCTTGGAGGCAAATACACAAAGCATTGACGAGGGTGAATCAAGGCTGTTTAGAGATAACTGTTTGTGATTCTTATATAAAAGGTGTGCCCGAAAAGATGACATCATTTTGTAGTCCAATAACATAACCAATTCTCACTGAAACAATATTAATTATAAAATATGAGAAAGCCTATTTAATTTCTTTTTCCTTGCACAGTGATTGTAGAGGTGGTGTGCGAGAAAAGCTGTCGTAAGGTGACCATTTTCAGTTACTTGAGGATCATTAAAGTGATGTCTTGGTAAATCAGCCACAGAGCACAAAGTGGAATAAACTATTTTTGTCTCTAAAATTGCTTGATCCCTCTGCGGAACCCCTCGTTCTGCTTGGTAACTTCAATGCTCACGTGGGCAATGAAAGTGAGACCTGAAAGGGTGTGTTTGGGAGGAACCGCATCCCCACGATCAGAACTGGAGTAGTGTTTTGTTATGGGACTTCTGTGCTCATCAAGGATTGTCCATAACGAACGGCATGTTCAACCATAAGAGTGTCCAAATGTGGATTATACACCCTTGCCTGCGGGGCGATGATTGACTTTAATTTTATATCACAACTGATTTTTTGTTATTGTGATTTTTTTTCATTATATTGTGAAGATTATTTGTGATGATTCTGGAAATCCAGCAATAAGTCGAACACTGCTCGTTCAAACTGCAGATCAAAATCTTAACCAGAGAGCATGCAGCAGCATTTTATATTTAAGCATACCGGTACTCTTTCCTAAAAGATTTTCACTTCATCCAGTTTTAAATATACAGTTTGAGATGTCTGTGTTTCTTTTTTTAACAGTTAACAACACTTGCCCAATTGGTTTAGAAGAATAATGTTGCTGTCATTGTAACCCAGCAGTACATCTGATTCTGCTTTGTGTTCCCATGACTTCCCCCGCTGTGGTCAATAGATCTGATTTCCCAGCTTCTGGAGCCCGTGATTGACCCCTGGTTGGACCGAGAGGCCTGCTACGATTCCATCCACGTTCCAGAGTCATACGTCGGACCGCGGCTGTCGTTTCCCCTCTCCGTGTCGGACACAAACGCTCTTCTCAGTGCCTTTAAGGAGCAGCAGGTACATTGTGACTCCTTTAATTGTCACATATTTGGAAAGCTGAAAACCTTGATGTACATTTTAGTTCCATGTTCTCATACTGTATGCTTTTTGTTCTCACTTTCCATAAAGCCGTTTGACTATTAACTCAAGGTTGAACTAGTAGGTCAAAAAAGGCACAAGTAATAGAAAATGTGATTGGTGTGTGGAAATGCCACAAAGTAGTGTCACACATTTTAAGGCAACAGTGTTGGGGGTGGCATTACTTGTGTACATCATTGCCCTGAATCATCTTCTTACTAGTGAGGCCAGTGAATAGACTAGTACATGGCCCTTAAGCCGGATATTGAATAACAGCTCAAATGGCTTTTTGGAAAACTGTTCATGCATTTATTCCTGTCAAATGTAGAACTTGTAGAATAACTAGGGTGCACTATTAGAAGCACTTTCAATGCCTTCCACCACTGTATGACATTTCTGCACACCAGCAGGACAACTTTGTCATACTTAGTAGCACAACTTAATGTTGCTAGTGAGGCGAAATTACTTGGGTCCAGAAAGTGACTATTGCATGACACATTCCAAGTAGTTGGGCCTAGCAGTGCTACTATAAGATGTGAACATGAAACTTTATACCAAGGATATCTTATAAATGCTCAGTACAGTTGTATTTGTGATTGTTTGTGATAGTCATTCTCCGAGTGTGCTGAATTGTTTTCCTGCATGCCAATGCAGACTTCAAATAGGACAACTTGTTACTCATGAGATAAAATTACAATTTGTTTTAGAAGCATTTTATTAGCACTAGGCAATTAGTGTGTCACACAGAGTGTGCAATAGCAAACCTACTGCCATAAGAGTGTTACTAGTCCAGTAATGAAGTTTACGAATGAGGCTTGACTACCCTAATAAAAGACCCAAAAATGGCACTAGGAATGGTAAACAACATTAGTAGTGAGACACAGGTGTTCCACTAGTGCGCTGAATAGTCTTGTTTGGAAGGACAAAGAGGATACTAGTACATAGACCTTAATCTGAATATGAGGGTTATTGATTTCCATAGAGACGCTTAGTAGTAGGCCATAAATAGCATAGTGGAAACACATTACCAGTGAGAAAGTCTACCGGTGCAGCCTTAGAACGTGACAAGGATCTTCTGCTCCACAGACTCTCCACGCCAGATATGTGCTGCAGCTACTGTATGAGACCAAGAAGCTCCTCAAACAGATGCCCAACATCATCCACCTTTCCACATCTTACACCAAAGAGATCACAATATGTGGTAGGTGGACGTTGCATACTCCAAACAACAGTAACCTGCCTACTGGTTAAAAGCTGGTTGATGGGCTTTAAAAACAGCCAGTCGCGTCTTCATCTTCATTTAACTGTCCTCTTTATGCCTTTATTCTATTTTGTGTAGGTGATCTTCATGGGCGACTTGATGACTTGCTTCTTATTTTTTATAAGGTAAAGAATGTCTTGACAGTGTGATTTTGGTTTTACAACAAGAGTGTTTTACAGATTTTGGATAAACCAAGAATTTATCAAGTGTTGTAACCGTGGGAGCTGCATTTTCCTGTTGCTACTCAGTCGTGAACCACTTTGATCAAGAAAATGTACAAATTGGAAACGTACCTTAGTAAACATATATAAATATATTCAGTCAGACAGGTGTCTTACTTCAAGGTTAGAAAAATAGCAACCAAAATAACTCATACTTTAAAATAAATCATTGTTCGCCATTGTTCCAAAGGTAATGTAGAATGATCTATTTATACCTATACTTAACAGTGGAAGGCTTAAAATAGAACACAGAAGCTTTAAGAAAATGAGGATGAACATGACAACACCATGTACATAAATGAATGTAGTCAAATTAAAATTGTGTCACACTTGCACAAAAATTCATTTCGATCCAAGTACTAATGTGTGCTTTTTGGGAAATTGCAACATCGATAGTTTGGTGACTGGTAACCTCGAAACTTCAGATTTTGGTAGCCTCGTCAAGTGAGCTTGAGCTTGTTATTTTGACGAGGTGAACGCAACCCACTCGCTGAGAACCTGCTGCATTCCTGTGGCTAATTTGACTTTCTATTGATCAGAATGGCCTCCCCTCTGCTGAGACGCCATATGTGTTTAACGGAGACTTTGTGGACCGGGGGAAAAAGTCCATCGAGGTGGTCATCCTCCTATTTGCTTACCTTTTACTTTACCCCGACTACATGCATCTGAACCGAGGAAACCACGAGGACCACATCATGAACCTCAGGTAAACAGGAAACAGAGTATAAACACAGGGGGGGAAAAGTATGTTCGCTTGTTCGTAGTCTATCATTTTTTAAAATGTTTTTGGTTCTTTTTTGACTAATCTTTTAAAAAAAGTGTTTTGTTCCACTTCTTGAATGCGAAATATAATTCATGTCCATGCCCAAAATGTACAACTGCATATAAACTTTGTATTGATATGTATTCCAACACCTGACAAAAATCTTCATCCTTTGGAAGTATCATTACCGAATGCCTTAACACAGCAAAAATGCTTCATAAAAAGTACAGTATTTTCTGCACAATAAGGCGCACCTAGAGCATTCAGTTTTCTCAAAAGGCAACAGTGTGGTTTATAATCCAATGCGCCTTATAAAATGGATCAATACACTTGGACATTGTATTTTAAAGCGCATTGTTACAGCTGCAGCGGTTGTAAAAGCTCAATATAAATAAAGCTAAATAAAGCTGTATTGTATTGTATTCTTATAGCGTAGCTCCATCTAGTGGATGCATAATGCAACCGTAGCCACTATTGTAGCTACTATTCTATGTGCCTCATAATGCGCTGCGCCCCATATAAGAAAACTGTTACAAAATAGGCCATTCATTGAAGGTGCTCCTCAACTCCGAAGCGCCTTACAGTGCAGAAAATACGATAAGTGAGGTGTACGCAAATGGCCATCGAGCCTAGAGTTAAAAGGTTTAAATAATACCTAAAACATGAATCAAGGGCGATTGCGGACCATAACCTTGGAATTAATCTATTATTGGGGGTGGTTCATTCCAGATATGGGTTCACGAAAGAGGTCATGCAGAAGTACAAGGTATGACTTAGCAGTGCTATCATGATTCGTTGATGCAGACACTTCCGTATATAAGATGTTTTACGTCTCCTGTTACAGGCTAATGGTTGTGAGATCCTGCAGCTTTTTCAGGACGTCTTCAGTTTTCTGCCCGTTGCCACAGTGATAGACGGGAAGGTCCTAATTGTTCATGGGGGCATATCAGACCAGACTGACCTTGACTTCCTCAGTGTCATTGACCGACACAAGGTCAGGAAGTGAGGCAAATATCTGCACGTTATATAGATCAGTCTCCAGTAGTCCGAAAAATTAATGTACGGCTTATTTCGCTCCTGGACCAATATAGGCCAATGACAGCATAACTTGTAGAGCTCAGACCTACCCTGATTATGCTCAAACTGGGGAAAGGAACACAATTTTTTTTCTTATATTATTCAATATATGGGTCATTCCAGAATTTCAGGATATACATATTAAATCCAAATAATCCGTGCACAGAATACAGAAACATGCACTTGTGCTGACACAGAATAGAAGTGTAGCTCAACAGCAGACACATATTAAACAGAAGTAACTGGCTCTGTAATTGTCCGACAACCAGTCCAAACCCTCGTCTCACCCAAATGTCATTCAAAGTCAGTATTTTATTCATGTGAAGCGCAATGTGAGTCCTCTTTCTAGAAACGTGCTATACTAGATAAACAACACTGACTGACTGACTGACTGGGGTATTTGTGCCTCACATTATTTACTTATTTACCAGGTTAAATCTGCGCTGAGGCTTCCCAGACGCAGTTTGGAGCAGCTGGATAAGGGGCAGTCAAAGAAACAGATGAAAAGAATGAGATCTACAGACACTTCTCGCAGTCACCCTAAAATCCAAAGAACCCCAAACATGAGGTCAGAGCTCAACTAGAAGGGGATTCCTATCAGACATCATCGGTCCTCTCATCTTAAGGCCCTTTCTTTCTGTTTCGCTTTAGAAGGAGGTGCTCCAGACTGAGCCAGCAAGACAGCTTTGCTTCCATGTCTTCCTCCTCTTCCTCATCCTCTTCATCATCTTCTTCACTCTGCTCACCACACCCACCATTGTGCTTTTCACCTCATCCGTGCCCGTCGTCTCCCAATATGCCACACAACATAAACATCCTCCAAGTGCCTTTCCTGGATTCTGCAACCTCCATTCCGCCTCCTTTGCCTCCACAAAATGAGCAGGAATGGAAACAGGTAACAGGTGGCAGTACAGTGTTCGCACACATATTCACAATTTGTAAATTCAACTATTCGTTTTTTGTGTTCAACCCAAAGACACTGATACTAGTTGTACTTCTGAACAGAATTTTGCTTTCTGTTGCTTTGGTGCAAACTTGTGGCATCTTGGGGCCAAGGAGCTATGTTTAAGTGAGGGGAGAAGCTTCATTGAGGCAGGCCATTGTGTTGGCTCAATAGAAGAGTAGTTATTTGCCACTATCTTATGGCATCAATGGGCAATTATAAGCCTCTTAGGGCAGGGGGGTCATCTTGGGCCTACTCTGGGGGCAACTCTAGTCAAGTAAGGTGAGGAGTTTCATTTGCACAAAAGTAATCTTGTGGCATCAATAGGGTACCTATTATAAATCTTTTGGGGTTGCATCGTGTAGCATCTGAAAAATCTGAAATCTAGTCAAGTGAGTTGAAAGGCTCATTTGGACGAAAGTAATGCTGTGCCATCATTTTGTGGCATCTTGTTGTTAAGGAAATATGTAAGTGAGTTCAGGCTACTGACCCACCCATCCATGTTCTGATCCATTTATCCTCACAAGGGTAGCAGGGGGTGCTGGACAGGGACACCCTGGACTGGTTGCCAGCCAGTTGCAGGGCACAGATAGACAAACAACCGTTGCCGCTCAGAATCACATCTAGGGACAATTTAAAGCGGTCAATCAACCTACAAAGCATGTTTTTGGAATGTGGGAAGAAACTGGAATACCAGACGGGGAGAACATGCAACCTCCACACAGGAAGGCGGCCGGAATATAACCCACGACCTTTGCAGTGAGGCAGACGTGCTAACCAGTCAACCACAATGCCACCTTGAAGCTATTCAGTTGGACAAAATTAGTGCTTTGTCATCATCTTGTGGCATCTTGGTTCCGAGGAACTATATTGAAGTGAGTTGAGGAGTTTCGTTTGGACAAAAACAGTGCTTTTCCAACATCTTGCAGCATCTATGGTGATTACAAACTTGTTATGGGGTAGTCCGCATTTTTTTAATGTTAATAATTCACTCGTCACGACAGAGCCCTCTACACTGTAGCTCAAACACTTCCCTGTAGATTGTGGATATACTGTGGAGTGACCCCAAAACCCAAGAAGGCTGCAGCCCAAACACATTCAGAGGTGGCGGATGCTACTTCGGTCCTGACGTCACACAGAGACTGCTGCTCCAACATGGCCTGCAGCTGATCATCAGATCCCACGAGTGTAAACAGGAAGGTTATGAGCTGTGTCACAGCGGCCAGGTAGCTCAAGTACACTCATTTGCTTCCCCATTACCATATTTGAAATACTGTAAAACACATTTGTTGTTATTCTCCAGGTGATCACCATTTTCTCTGCTTCCAACTATTATGAGGAGGGAAGCAACCGAGGGGCCTATATCAAACTGGGGAGAGATCTGGTTCCACGCTTCTACCAGTACCAAGTCAGCCGCTCAACACGCAAACTCACGTTGACTCAAAGGTACATCAGGTGTCTGTGTGTATTAAATTAGGGAAGCAACCATTAGTATGTTTAATCCAAATCGTTACGACCACTCAAGTGAACTGACGGTGCATGTTCTAAGAACCGGCAGACGTTCATAACACATAA
This sequence comes from Hippocampus zosterae, assembly GCF_025434085.1. Taxonomy (NCBI): domain Eukaryota; kingdom Metazoa; phylum Chordata; class Actinopteri; order Syngnathiformes; family Syngnathidae; genus Hippocampus; species Hippocampus zosterae. The sequence goes on along the minus strand of NC_067454.1, from coordinate 18,863,063 downwards.
AGCATAAATTATCTTGTAGATCATAACCAGATGGATCGCAACAATGAATTAAAAAAAATCAAGATTAAGTTTGGGGGGTTTCCTTCCACAAGTACTCTGACAAAAAAGATAATTTTGCATCAACATAATTGATTGTATATTTAAATATTGGATAAATAAAATAAAATATTGCTCACTAAATGTATTCCATATCCCAGGACACATTTGCTCATCTGTGTCAGATGTATAACTTCACCAAGAACTTAATGTTTCAACGGTGCAATTTGCAAAACTGAACAGTGGTCAGAATTTTTTTGGGGGGAGAAATCCATCCCCAAATATACCCAGCAGTCATTCACCAGCCACACCAAAAACAACCTTCTATGGTAGGGGTGTCAAACTCATTTTTGTCGCGGGCCACACGGTTTCCCTTGGAGGGCCGTTATGAATTTTGGGAAACCATATAAATGTTTAATCACCTCCACATATTATATATACAGTGCACAACAAATTGATCATAACTACCTTGGTTTTAAAATCAGAAGTCAAGAACAATGACTGTCATTGTGGATTACATACGACAATTACAAATTTTGGTTCCGGCTTTAGCAAGCATCATTGAAGTTGACATGCTTTATTTGCTTTCGCGGGCCACATAAAATGGTGTGGTGGGCCAGATCTGGCCCCCGGGCCTTGACTTTGACACCATGGTCTATGGGGAAAAAACTACCGAAGACTTAAACTGGGAGACTCCACACGTGGAAATTTTCGAACTGACACACTTGCTTCAATTCAACCTTTGACATAAATGACTGAAAACCGACACAAACAATGTGGATAGTAGTCAACGGGAACAACATTACGGTAACTACAATGGCAGTCAACCTGCTCTGAGTTTGGCTCCTGAGTTTAGTTTGTAGTGCAATGCGGTTACAAATTAAATGCTATTTAAGAAAACAATGACTCATTCTGATTTTGACGTTTGACTGTGTTCACAGAGTGCGAGCTGCTGAGGGTTCAGCTCTCAGGGCCCTAAAAGAAAAAGTGTTTGCACATCGTTCCGACCTCATTGCAGGCTTCCAGAAATGCGACCAGAATAATACCGGTGAGCATCAAGCGCTGTTGTTCCCCGTGCTTCTAGGCATTCAACGTTTTTAATACACTACCACTAATCTCTAGGTAGGGTGACAGTCAGCGAATGGGCTCAGGTGTTGGGTTCTGTGCTGAAGCTGGACCTGCCTTGGAGGACCCTTTGTCCTCATTTAGCTCACCTGGCACCAGACGGCAGTGTGGACTATCAATCCTGCTTTGAGGATATGGGGGCAAGGATTCAGCTGCCTCAGGTTAGCAGACCATATACACTCTCCGAGCCACAACATTCAATCAAGCTGGGCAGTCACATTTATCCAACACATCTGCTTTCTGCACCATTACAAACCATCCATCCATGAATCCACTTTTGATAAATTTTTTGAGGTAGAACTTTTGGATCTTTTTTTTTATATATAACTGAAAGAGCCGATTTTGATTTTCTTACTGTATTTTACCCATGCTGCCAACACATATCTATTGAAATTCCTACTTTTCTCCTCTCATTTAGGTCACACCTAACCTGGCAGAAACTTTGTTTCGATACAGGACAGACATTGAGATCATATTCAACATCATAGACAAAGACCATTCAGGTATGAAGCAATGCCGTACTGAATGATTTGGTTTTCTTGAAATTGGTGAAGACCTGTGTTGTTATATTCAGGTCTTATTTCTATCGAAGAGTTCCGTCACACGTGGCGTCTCTTCAGCGCTCACTTGGGGGTGGACATCACCAACGGAGCCATTGATGACCTGGCTCGAAGCATCGACTTCAACAAGGACGGCAGTATAGACTTCACAGAGTTCCTGGAGGCCTTTAGAGTTGTGCATAAGCTCGACAACAAAGATCAGCCACTCAAGACAAGTGGAGAGTAGGCGCCAGAACTTTTGTGAATGGATGGCGGATCCTGGGACCTGGAAATGAATTCTGATGTGATTCTGCCGTTTTTATTATTATTAATACTGCAATGCAATTTGCACTACTCACAAAACATTTTCTGGGTGAAATTTTAGGTTGAACCTACAATGCCCTCCAGTACAACCAAGACTTTTGGTTGACCCAAACATTCAAGAGTATTCTAAAGTTTAGTTAAGGTCAAATGAAGCTCACCTGCAAATATTATAGGCCATTTAAGGTTCATCCTGAAATTTCACCCGAAAGCCCACGATCCCAAAATTATACTACAACTTAGAAATGGGGGTTGGGTGTAGAGCTCACATAATTGGGCTGGGAACAACGAAATATGGCCGATCCTGATATTTCCTGAAACTTTGGGTCAACATGCATGGCTGCGCCTTTAAAAGCGGCTGGGATGGAGTGTCAACCTGTTGGTTTCCACAGGTAGTTATAATTCAGCATACTCTGTTCAACGTGTGTACTTGATCACTTTCAAACAGTATTCATTGGGCAGCATGCAAACACAGTATTTGTTCAAATGCTGGTATACAATAAAAGTAGTTCGAGTTGTGTGATGATGGAAGACACATGGATTAGGATTATCATTGCACATTGACTCCCATTACGCTCAAATTTGTTTCCTCAAAATACAGCCATGAATAGCTAAACCGCTGGCAACAAAAGTGAGTACACCCCAAAGTGAAAGTGCCCAAAGTGTCCATATTTTGTGTGGCTACCTTTTATTTTCCAGTGTTGCCTTAACACTCTTGGCACATGGAGCTCACCAAGTTTTCACAGGTTACCATTAGAATCCTCTTGCACTGCTCCATGACTACATCACAGAGATGGTTGACATTCAGGAACTTAACACTCCTCCACCTTCCATTTGAGGATTCCACCAGAGAAAGGTTCAATTAGGTTTAGCCTTGGAGACTGCTTGACCAGTCCATCAGCTTTACCCTCATCCTCTTTAAGAAGGCAGAGGTCATCTTGCAGGTGTGCTTGGGGTCATTAGGTTGGAATACTGCCAGAGCTCTCACATGCATATTTTTGAAAAGACAACATCTGGATGTGACGCTGAACATGTACACAGCAATTCTTTGGTTAGGGTGAGGGATGTTCTGAGTAGAGCATGTCCTGTTAAACGACTAGATGATCTTGATCACGTTGCTGCAGCTAAAATTCATGGTGTTGGCAATCTTCTGATAGCCCAGGCCATCTTTATGCAGAGCAACTACACTTTTTTCAGAGAGTTTTTTGTCATGAAGTGCCATTTTGAATTTTCAGTGGCCATTCTGACAGCTGGAATACCAAAACTGTGCTCAATTTGGACATTTTCACTTTGGGGTGTACTATTTTCTTGTTTCCAGGGGTTATACATATGTGTAATTTCTTCTGTGTTATCTCATGAAGAGATATAGTTACATAGATGCAGAAATGTCTACTCACTTTTGTGAGCTACTGAATATCCCGATTAAAATGATGTCCACAATCCAGGTTTACAAATGAAATGTCAAGACTATTATAACAATCTATATATATATTGCGCGTCGTCCCGCACGCGGTCTGTCCTTGCGTCTGTCCCTTTTCAAAACGTACCTACTTCACCGCGCAGCTGCGCGCCGCCACTGCGAAAAAATGTTGTCTACCCACAAGCATTGCAATGAAATTGTTAGTTATTTAGTAGAGCTAAACATCTCTTTATTTTCGCGATAAGCAATGAAGATGAACAAAAAGTTGAACCAAGCAACAACACTTTTGTGGGCCGAAGGCCCACCTTACCAGCCTTCCGCAGGAACTAGCTGATGAGCCGCCCGGAGGGCGGCGAACCAGCTAGTATGATATAATCGGAGTAAATATTACAATCACATGCCTCTTCACATGTCTTTCGGGAGCACCGAGTTTGGAAAGACAATTCAGCACACCAGTTGCAACTCGGGCACTTGTTGAACTTTATAAGTAATGTTTACAATAATTATCGTAATGCATATTTCCCCATCATGAGACTAATAATGGTTATCTTGAAATAAAGACGTTTGCGCATTTATTCAATCTCAAGGAAATCCATCTTCAGGTTGTACTGGTGGGATACATATTAGTAAGGATAAAAAAACCCTTCCCTGGTCAGAGAGTCAATCTGTCAGTGAGCCGAGTTGTAAATGCAGTTGAGTTAAGATGGATGTTGAGGACATTGAATAAATATTGGACATTTTTTTTAATGTTTTTACTTCTTCACTGCATCAGGCAGCTTGAACTCGGCAGGAAGTCCTGAACATATGCGATCGCCGCTTTCGACAAATATGTCATGGTGCCATAACGGCCACTGGGGGCGCTGTCATAGAAAAAGTTGCAAATTCCTGTTGCTGGGTCCTTCTGAAGGAAATAGTCACAGGCACTGTGAGATTTCTGGGCATGGAGAGAAAGAAGGACTTAGTGGACACGTCCTCCAAAATGGAGGCTCCTTGGTATCAGTACACTGTACCTGGTCGTTGAGGAAGAGGTTGTTGGCCATGTGTAGGATGCGCTCCACATGGATGACACCCCCAATGCTGTCAACGTCGACGTCGGCTACCAGGCCCAGAACCGTTAAGGTCTCCACCAGCAGCTGTCTGTATTCCGGTTGAGGCACGTGGTTGAGAACCGACTCCACCTGCACTGCAAACTTGATCTCTCTTGCTGTCATCTACACAGAAGGCAGGAGAATGTGTCCATGCAGATCAGTGTTTCCTGACGGTTAGTGCGCTACAAAGATTTGTTTTTCACCCGAAAATTGGGATAAGAAAATACAAAGGAAATCTGCTAACCTGTTTTCCACACATGACGTTCTGTGCAAAATGGGTTATGTTAAGTCTGATTAAAGCTGACTGTTATGGGAAAGGTTTTCTCAAATCAAGCCTACATAAATGTTTAACGCTTCAAGTCCACCAAATGCAATCTTTGTTGATTCATACATGTAACAAAATACTCATGCATCCGCACAACTTTTCATCTCGAAAGAATGAGGTTCAAGAATAGCGTTATCAAACACTGCCGGCTTCATGAGTGAGCGTGAGGGACTTCAGCGTCACAATGCACGGACAAGGGCGACGGGTTTATTACAACCCTTCACCTTTGTTCATTTATTTGCCATCCACCCTTCATGACCAACCGACATTTCATGATGATTCAGTCTTTCAACTTTTAAGTTGATGGTCAAGAACACAAAAGATAACCTGGCATCTTTTGCAGTAACCAAGTGTGTCCCTGCTGTTATCGCTGACCCACTCTGAGCAGTGAGGGTTCACAAACCGAACCAATGAATAAAAATTGTGTGCAAGCAGTGCATCATGGGTGTCGTAGTGTGATAATCATACTGTATATGTCCATTCCCTACATACTGTACTGTTTGGTGGCTTCGTTATGCAGACACAGCATTTTTGTTGTGAATTCTATTCTGCATGTTGGCAACAGAGACTCCAGCTTTGCTTCTTGGCCTTAGATACGATGCTTTGCCCTAGTCGCTGCCTGCCTGTTTCAGAAAACGAACATGGACACTTACCTCTCTTGTGGTAGATGAAGGTAAGACATAGCCATCGATGGACAGGCCGTGGCATTTCTGCAGAATCTTCCACACTTTCTGGTAAAAACCCACCGGGACTCGGTTGATAGCTCCATCCAATCTGCGTCTCCTGAGCCACTGGCCTTGCCTCTCCTCCCAGTGCAGCTGCCCATCACCTTGACCAGAGCCCACTGGGGACAACATCCCACTGGGAGTGGAGGGGCTGCTACAACGCTGCGGAGAAATATATTTGACTTGCTTTCGAAAGTGTGATTACATGTTGCGACGTAATCTGCCCTAAATTCATTTGTTGTGAACCGTGCACTAGAGCAATAATTTCCAACCATTGTGCCATGAGAGATCATCAGGGGTGCCCCGAGAAATGATCCAATTTCTCAAAGTCATGTATTTAGTACATACAATGTATTGCTGTTCATCTATCTATGCCAGTGACGTACACTGACAGGCAGAATAATAACACATTCCACTAGTTAGCAGAAGATACAGAATGAACCAATTTTTTGTGACAATTTTGTATGGTGGAGTGCCATGAGGTAATGTAAAATATGGCCCAATGACAGTTGGGAAACACTGCACTAAAAGGAAGTGGAACCTTGCAAGATGATGCCACATCATTAGTACACCTACAGTCTGATTAATGAGATGCAATAGAGCAAGAACTGTGTCAGTACTTTTCATGAAAACACTCAGAGAGGTATTAATATAAAAATAGGAATTTTGTATTTTGGCACAGTGTAGAACTGCACTGCATCATACTGAGAGATGTTTGCTAAATTGAATACCCACAGACCCTGCCCCATTGAACTTAAATAAGATTCATTACAATTAGAAATATTGTCTTTGACAAAAATAGTGATCTTACGTTTTTGTACTTTATTAATAAAAATATATAATTGCAATTAAATAGAACGCAAAGAATTAAGCAGCTTTTGTATAGTTCATTTATTGTGCAGCTCCTTCTTATGTGTCATTATTGTGTGTTGTTGTTTTTTATGTCGTTTTCACAGAGGATGAAGAATAAATGCCTGGAAATATTATATTCTGTTTATAAGTGTTACGGCACCATTTGTGCGAAAATATCCATTGCTTAAAGGGTTAACTAGTTTTGTTAGCCCGCCACAGACATTTTGCATTGCGTGTTAGCTTTAAGCTAGCAGACGCTCATATAAGGCACAATTATGGGGTTATTTCAAATATATAAACATAATTATCTTTATTTTATGTTTTGTTTGATAGTAAACTTCAACTGGGAATGGCAACAATAGAAAAATATTTTCTTATTGTGACGTGACCAAATCAAGCCCCCGTGCAAAAAAAAAGAAAAAAAAGAAAGAAAATTACAACCTTTGGCCCAGTGATGGCTTGTATCTCAAAATAACTGATTGAATCACTCGCAAGTCAAGGTTAGAGTGTGAACACTGGAATGATGATTTGGGTTGAGGACAAGAAAAATGAAAGCCAAATTGCAAGGCCCTACCTGCAAAATATTACGTTAATTTAAATATAGTTACTATTAACATACTTTCATGTGAACATTCGGTGAAAAAAAAACAATTCATCAAAATGAACCCTTCAAATGCCGAGTGAAATGAATTGAAAGCAGATGAGGTAAAATATTTTACCGTGGAGCGAGGAGAGGTGACATTGCTGCATGTGGAGAGGCTACCGCTGACGATCTACATAAGCACATGGATGACACATGACATGAAATTTGAGATGCCTTCATGCATCCTTTGAGGCATAATGTGATGAATGAAATCAGCTCAAAAGGGTTATATATGAGATTATTTCATGATCTTGTCCAGAGAGAGCAGCCATTCCGGTAATGGAACTACAGCATGAAAATGTTAAATAGCAAGCATCGTATTTATGCATTCATATTTTTTGTAAACCCACACTGAGTGGCCGGGAGTCATCCAACTGCAACCAAAGGCAAAAGAAAAACTATTATTGATACACTTCATTGATTCGACAACCCCCCCCCCCCCCCCCAAGTTTATTTAGGAACCCCACCTGTCTGATTTCACTCTTGAGTTTGTGTATTCCCGAGCGCTCCGTCTTGGTGGCTCCAGTGTGTCCTAGTTCATGGATAGAGATGGCCGGACTGGTCGCTGTTGACTGGATGGGTCGCACTGATGCATAGGGATAAAAAAATATATATACTTCTGATGTACACCCAACAGGCACAATATAAGGTACAATTACAGACACTAATGAAATCCAATAGCGGGTTGACTGCTGCTGCTCTCACTCAGATATAGTAAAAAACTCACTGCTTTTTTCCACGCCAAACTCCTTGCCACTGAGGATGTGGTGCAGCAAGTTCTTCATGCCAAAAGGACTGAGACTCATCAGACTTTCAGAGGCCTCTTCCCCTACAAAGGAATGAAGCCTTTTTGAAACAATTCTGTTTCAAAATGTTAATGAAACAATGTTAATGTTCATTTTTCATGGTATGGTCTGGGTCAGTTTCCACTTTCCAATTTTCCTTCTTGTGAAGAATATCTGCATAATAATTATCAACTACAGGTTGTTTTAAAAAGTATTAATAGCATGCCACACAGGGAGGCCCAAGCTGGAATTGAACCCGGTACCTCTGCACTGTGAGGTCGACGCGCTGAACCACCGGGCTGCCCCCGGGATGAAGTAACCGCCCTATTTGCTGATCCCCTTTTTTCTACATTCGTATATTTGAATGATGATGACAAAATATCCACTCTTATCAGTTTCACCTAAAGTGTTTTGATATTTGAGGGTCATCTATTGGAATCCTTCAGAGAATTGTCCATATGCTCACACCTCAATCAGAATCACTTGGAATGGTGTAGGGTGTGTGCTGCCCCCCAGTTAACATGAATGTGCAGGCGGGTCTGTGCCAAAGTGTGAAAGCAAGCAAATTCCTACCTGAGCATCGCAGACTGCGAGCCAACTCGGTGGCCATCACTTGCATGATGAGTCCTATTCTCAGTCGGAGCATGTCTCCAAATAGGGCGGGCTGGGAGCGCACATACATAGCCAAGTAGACCATGATTTCCTGCAAGAGCAGCACACGTCTCACAGTAGTTGTCACAGGAGGGGGGAAAAAACTTGACATGTAATCCCTCTAATCACCTGAGTGAGAACAGCAACGCTGATGTCCTGACCACTGGCTTCAAAGATGAGAGCGTTTAGCTCCTCGGGGGGGAGAGGACTGGAAAAGAAATGATCATCAACGATCTCCTCCTCTTCTCTGACACCCACTCCCTTACTTGACCTCAGAGCTGCTTTGGAAACCATAACTCACTCCATGCTCCTCACCCGTCTTGAGTCCTCCCTTAACATCACTGGCACTACTCTCTCCTGGTTAAAATCATTCCTCACCAACCACCACCAGTTCATCAGGATTAATAAATCTCATCCCAAGTCACCCAAGGTGTTCCCCAAGGGTCGGTGCTTGGCCCCTTGATCTTTGTGATTTACATACTTTTCCTTGGTCACATCATAAGCCACCAATCTTTCAATTTCCACAGCTATACTGATGACACCAATCTCAAAATCTCCGCCAAATCCAACACTTCTACCACTCCTTCTACCATGATCAACTGCCTTTTAGAAATAAAAAGCTGCATGCAGACCAACTTCCTCAAACTAACAGAAACAGCAACAAGTCAGAAATCCTCATCATCGACCCGAAATCACTTCACACATTCTGTCCTGACTTCTCACTTTCTATTGACAGCTCTCCCATCCCTGCTTCTACTCATATCGGTAACCTTGGCATCATCTTTGATCAGTCACTCTCACAACTCGAAGACTGCAATAGCATCCTTTAGGGTTTACCCACAAAAACCCTCAATAAACCTCAATACATCCAAAATCATGATGCCCATCTACTCACCCAAACCACACGAAGGACTACATCATCCCAGTCTTCCAAGACCTACACTGACTCCCCATCCAACAAAAAATCCAGTATAAAATTCTTCTCATCACCCCTCAAGGCACCCATATAGTTTTTAATATTACGAATCTACGAATGATGATTAGTAGTAGTAGTATTGTGAACAATTCAAACACCAACTGTCAGTTTTTAGCAACTTTGACTTACACTGTGATGACTCTTTCCCTGGGTTCAGGAGGAAGACCAACGGTAATTTGCTTGTGGTGGGAAATAAGATCTGTGCAGGCCTATGCAACACACAAATAATAATTATGTATTGAATCAAAATTTTAATAACAGTTTTCTTCATTTGAACACTGTTGCTGTAGATCAAGGGTGCCCAACCTTTTTTGACCAAAGGTCTACTTTTCAAGCCAACCGACTTTCGTGATCGCCCGTTACCGTACACACACGCACAGAGACACGCACACACGCACACTTTCCTGCAGCGAACATCAAGAAAACCAAGTGCAGTTTGAAAAGGCCTTAACTTAATTTCACTGCTATGATAACCTAAAATTTTATTTCCTGACCTCTGCGAGGACCTCCACTCTCTTGCGCAGTATTCCCGAAATGTATCTGATGAGACCCCATTCCTTGCAGGCTCCAGCTTGCACATACAGCTCCTCCAATAGGGTGCGGACACTCACCCAACCATGGCCTGGATCTGACACCTCAACCAGCCAATCAGCTCCTCTAACCAACAAACAAAAAAGAGCTTTTAAGTAGACAGATTTTTTTTCCCATCATTGCTTTTCTTTTTTCTTACTTCATCATATAGAGAATATAAAGGATGTCTGCTTGGTCTTGCAGAGTTGGACACTCTTTCAGCTGCCTCACCAGCACTGCAAAATCCATGTTGCCCTGGGCGTCTCGCGGCAAGTGGAGATCAGCTGCACTGCAACACTTTGTCCAATAAATTGGACAACATTGATTCAAATAAATGCGCAAATGGTTTCCCATATTGAGCGGGAAATCAGTTAGATGAAGTCATTCGAAAATTTGCACGTGACTACCTTGTGTTGCTTTGCATGTGAGGCAAGCTGAGGAATTTCCAACAGGTTGAGAGATTTGCGATGCTTGTTCATGAGAGGGACAACAGGTAGATACATGGAAGACTCTGTAAAGCGTACAAATATGTGTGTTGTTATATACACTTGCAATAGAGTAGCAACTCCACTTTACATTCATTGCAGAGTAGGGCAGAGTCTTTTACTACCCTATAGTACTACGTGAGTCGGCCAATTGTTTGATATGGATTTGTAATGACATGCAGGACAAAGATACTACAAGATATTACCATTTTGAGTGAGTTGATTTTATGTAAAAAATGCATAAAATGAGTTATTTTTGTTGGTTTCATGTTCATCAGTTTTGTGCCATCCTTGAATTTTTATGCAAGCTAATATTTTGCTATGGGAAAAAAAAGTCACAGTATGTGGTTATGTTGTTATTTGCTTCCAACCCTTTGTTGTTTTTCATATGGAATATTTCTAAGAGTCATAATAGCAAACAAATGTTCATTTTGTTATCAGGGATTGATTCTGCCTTTTTCTGGGCATGCTTGCAGTTGGTAATGCAATAATAGACAACTCCAACTCACTGGGCACGTTAAGACCTTGAACCTGAGCCATCATAGACAGGATATCTCTGGTGGTGTGTTCAGCACTGAACACGTGGTGTTCCCCGCCCTGGATGGGAGGAAGATGACATCTGGTGGTGGTGCTGTGGAGGAGCTGCGTAAGGTACTGATCAAACATGTCGTTTGAGCCTTTTAGAGTGAAAAACAAAAAACAATTGGGTAGGGATTCAAATGGATGCTTGCAAAAATGGGGGAATTTTCAAAGGTGGGAACTTTTGATGGGAGTTAAAATACATACGAAATCAAAATGAATATTGTCCCCATAATGTACCTGAAGGTTCACATTGGCTGTATTCTTCTCCATAGTCTTTCTCTTCCTCTTCATCCTCTTCAAGTAAGCTCTCGTCGTTTTCTTCATCCAAGAAGCTGAGTCGAGTGTGAAAGGAAGTGGTCTGTAAACTGGAGAGGTCCGACATCTGGATCCTGAAAGCACACCAAATCTTATGAACAATACTTACAAAAATTTAGGGATATGGGGCTTTCGGGTGAAATTTCAGGATGAACCTAATATACACTAGAAAATTTAAGGGTGAACTTATTTGAAGATTATGTCATCTTTTGAATGCCCAACTGTTCAAAGTTGGGAGTTGAAACTCCCAAAATTCATAACAGGTGTCTGATCCATGACACTTTCCAGGGACATCCACTTCCCTGCCTTTATTTGACTCTTCTTGTCCCTCCATATGAACAGTTGGACATGTGGATTCAAAAGCTATGAGTAGGGCGAATTAAGTTCCCCATATCATCCATTTTAGTTAGTTCTGAAACTTCACGAGCAGGACCGTGACTAAGGTTTTTTGGGTGAGGGGTCTAAATTCTAATTATTCAACAGAGTTATGGCCCCATGTGTGAAACATGAGGAAACAAACCTTGCACCCGCAAAATAGCCATCCTGCAGCTTCCTCAGCGTTGCTACGATACATGGATCAATTGCATCTCCATCGTCAACTGGGCAAATGAGATGTAAAATGTAAAATGAAAACCTAATCATTACAAATAAAGTGATGAAAACTGCATTTGAAATGCCTTTGTGCGTGTGTGTGCACGGGAGGGAAGAGTTATAACCTCCGCCCTCCCAACTAAACAACCTGCCCCCCCCCTCACGCGACCCAAGGTAAAACTGCCTAGAGCCGCCACTCCCTCTCACACAATTAAAAACTCTCATGGTCATCAAAAAAAACACACTCTCTCTCTCTCACACACACACACACACACACACACACACACACACGCACGCACGCACGCACGCACGCACGCACGCACACACACTCACAGTGAGGAAAAAAAACTCTCAGAGTGCCCCCCAAAAACTCTCCCACCACACATAAGAAAAGGGAGCATATTTGCTTGGCATCCGCTGTTCTTCTTTCCTTTTACATGTTAAAAAGCATCATATGGTTTAATAGCTCATTAATTTATTTGAAATGATTGCTCATTTTCTTTACATTCACATGCAATGAAGGGTGTTGTACTGTGTGCTTTACCGAGCATGCTGCGGGTGATGGGGAAAGTCAGGGTGGGTCGTCCTGTCATCCTCCAGCAGGAGGAGAGATAGGCCACCTCTGTACGCAACATCTCCACGATCATCTGGTTGTCCAGGGCCAAGTAGAAATGGTGCTGATCAAGAAACTTCACCGTAGAAAAAGAAAGGATTGAGAATACCACAACCAAAGGGGAACGAGGGAATCTTCAAGAGGAAGCTTGCTGTACCTGAGGGGTGAATATATATGAGCGGTTCCTGATCTCATAAAATTTGGATGTTCCCAAAACTCCAATGTGTCTGTAGGGCCTGCCACTCAAATTCAGCTTCTTGCAATTCCCTGTGGCGTTGACACACGAAAAGAGGATCAGCATACAGTTGACCACTTTGAGAGAAGAAAGAAAACAGCATTTTGTTTGCATTTGAGTACCCAGTCGGACATAAATGTGGCTCAGGATGCGAGCAGGCAGGACCCTGATTGGCAGAACCTCGGACAACATTTGGACCTCTATCTCATGTTCATTCAACAAGTTCTGGATGTCCTTGGATTCTGCTAAGACACAAACTGACACAAACACAAGTTTTAAAAAACGTTTGTATCGATATTTATTCCATATCCTTGATATCCAGTTTCATGTACCAGTACACTTTTTTTGCCAGTGCACTACTAGAATGACTGCATCATCCTAGTAATATTTTCTTTTCACTATGACTGTGACTTTTGCCCTACTAGTACTCATTACGGGTAAACTACAGTACTACCTAGTAAACCACTATTAGGCCCAATGAGTAGGCATGTGTCATGCATTGGTAGGCTGCTGGACCTGACGAGCCAAAGTGCCCATAAGTATATCCCTTACGAGCAGCATGTCCTAGTAGTATGCGCAATGTGTCCAACTAATGTGCAGTAATGTCATATGGTAGTGGAAGGCAGTCACAGAATAAAACATTGGTCGTAAGACACATCCATGTCAATTTATTAATGTGCTATGTTTTCTTACGAATGAGGACAGAGATTTCCACCTCAAACCAACCTTGAACCACAACGTCAGGCTTTAAATTTGTGGAGAACCTCCTGTTGAGAGGATCGATCTCTCCTGGTGCCAAAAAGCCCTTCAAACAGAATGCACATATGTTAAGAGTGTAACAGCTACACTCAGCAAATGAGTGTAGCAGTTAACAACACAAGTGGTGCTATGGCTTCTATGCTACATCCAGCTACCTCAGCCAAAAGGCAGCCCAGGATATACAACGACTGCCCCCACATGTGAGGGACCTGGCCCATTGCCACTCGGTCCACAGAATGCGGGTTGCTGTACTCCTCCTCCACCTACAATCACATACAGCTTCCACATTTACTGATAATTATCATAATAAATCTCAAGTATAAACACAAAGAGACAGAAAAAGGGGACAATTGTATGGAAGGCTGTCTGAGGATTTAGTGGATATCCCTACATCCAGGTTAAGGTTCATGTACGAGGATGCTCTTTGCCCACACAACTAAGACAATTCCCCACACTGATAGAATGGCTGTTAATTACGGTTTGTTTCACTCCTGGTGCCACTTCAGTTTTGATACCATGCAATTAAACCACTTCTGCATGCTGAACGAGTAACACTACTAGGCCTGAGCGTTCGGCATGTGTCACTACCTTCCCTGGACACTACTGGTAGAAGGAACAACATGTAGTTGTCTCAATAGTAGGCCAAAGTCCTACCTGTGTGGAGAAATGTTATTCAGTATTGGAACGCAGTAGTGGACTTCGTTCTACTAGTCACTGGTATTTATTTCAGGAGAGGAAAAAGAGCATACAAGAACATGAATCGAGACCCAGAAGTTGTTAAGTATCTTTCCTTGGTCAATTATGCTCTGGTTGTCCTACTAGTGTGTAAAAATGTCAAACTGTAGTGGAAATATTCTTCAAATGAGGACAAAGAGTGTACTAGTTACTGGACCTCGATATTGAGTAAAGTTCTATCTATCTCAGTGGAGCAATGTACCTTGTCAGTTGGTACAGCATAAAGTTCAGGCAGCAATTTGATGCCATTTTTCCCCCGGATCAATATGCCCTCCAGTGCCTCACGGTACTCCTGCACCTAAACACAACACACAATAGTTTTGTCCAATATTACTCAAGCGCACCCAGCCATTTAAAAAAAAAAATTATATATATATATATATATATATATATATATACAGTAGAACATAATAACTGTGTTGAATGAAGACTGGAGCGGCTGGATAGCTCAGTTGGTAAGGCATCGGTTTGGCATACGGGAGACGGTGGTTCGAATCCCGCTTGGGGCAAAAATGAGCATATAACACCATCCAGTGTGGGTCCTTGGGCAAGATCCTTCACGCTAATGCCTACCTCATACAATGATGAGAGACAATAAAACGAATGACATGCCGGCTCAGACGTCGCCCGGCCAAACAAGGTCTGCGTCAGGTGCTGGGGAACCAGAGCACCTTGATAGAAAAATGGGCTACTGGAACAAAGCGGAGATGGGCGAGATGCGATAACATGGCTCTGTTGGAATGCTACTACTCAAGCAACCCTAGTCAGAGGGGTTACATGCAGAGAATGTGGGCTAAATGGTTACTTCGAAACCCACAGTCACGGTTGACCACGAAACAACTAGTAGCTCAGTGTTCCAACATCCACAAACGGCAACTGCTGTCACAACTTGAGATTGATGAGGTACAACGCAGGTTCCATGGTGAAGGGCCCCAGGCTGTCAGATCAGAGGAGGAGGTCATACAAGAGATTGGGAGGCAAGCCCCAATGAATGCAGATGATGAGATTGGGTGGCCAGCCCCAATGAATGAAATGCTGAGCGAGGCAGCAACTGACCTGAAAGCGAAGATCATGGAGAGAATGAAAGCTGGGCAACCTAGAAACCGATTACAACGACTATGTGAAGTACCATCTGAAAGTCTCATAGAAAGTGTGAATGCAGCACTGAGGGCGATCCCTACCGTAACGATCACAGAAACCAATGAGCTGATATACGCTTCAGCATCAGTGATCCTGGAGACTCTGGGCTATAAGAGCAACCATGAGATACGTTACCCACCATGGAAAAGACGGTTGGAAGCTAAGATCAAGGCGGCCCGGAAAGATGTGAGTCAATTGACGGAGGCCCAGAGAGGTGTGATGAAAAGGCCGATACCCGAGAAGTACATCCAGATGACCATACCTGAAGCACTCGAAACTGCCAAACAAAGGCTCCAAGCCTTGTCCAGTCGCCTAAAGCGGTACACGAAAGAGAATGAGGCCAGACGAATAAACAGGCTGTTCGCAACACAACCTGCGAAAGTGTACGCTCAGTGGCAGGGTCCTAACAACAGAGCTGACCCACCAAGACTGGAAACTGAAAGGTACTGGAAAGGCATATGGGAGAAGGAGGTTGCACATAACAGCAGTGCACAATGGCTGGTGACCCTGAGAGAGGAGCACAGCAACCTCCCTGAACAGAACCCGGTTACCATAACAGTGGCAGACATACAGGAAAGAGTCTCAGATATGAAGAACTGGACAGCACCAGGCCCGGACATGGTCCACACCTACTGGCTAAAGAAACTCACAGCACTCCATGAGCGCCTAGCAGTACAAATGAACCAGCTGCTGAGGGATGGGACTCACCCAGAATGGCTAACCGAAGGGCGAACGATCCTGATCATGAAGGATCCCTTGAAGGGTGCAGCCCCATCCAACTATCGGCCAATAACCTGTCTCTCCACAACATGGAAGCTCATGTCAGGAATCATTGCGGCTAAGATAAGTGGACACATGGATCAATACATGAGCGAATCGCAGAAGGGCATTGGTAGAGATACCAGAGGAGCCAAACATCAGCTCCTGGTTGACAGAACAGTCGCACAAGACTGCAGGTCCCGACGTACCAACCTGTGCACAGCCTGGATTGATTACAAGAAAGCCTATGACTCGATGCCACATACATGGATCACTGAATGCTTGGAGTTGTATAAGGTGAACAGGACCCTAAGAGCCTTCGTTGCGAACTCGATGAGAATGTGGAAAACCACACTTGAAGCCAATGGCAAGCCACTTACCCAAGTGTCCATCAAATGTGGCATATACCAAGGTGATGCACTCTCCCCACTGCTGTTCTGCATAGGACTGAACCCCCTAAGCCAAGTAATCACCAAGACAGGCTATGGATACCGCCTCAGAAATGGAGCTACAATCAGTCACCTCCTCTACATGGATGACATAAAGCTGTATGCTAAGAGCGAAAGGGACATAGATTCACTGATCCACACAACCAGGATCTACAGCAGCGACATCGGGATGTCATTCGGGCTTGAGAAATGTAGTCGGATGGTGACTAAGAGAGGAAAGGTAGTCTGCACTGAAGGGGTCTCACTCCCTGAAGGAACAATAGCAGACATTGAGGACAGCTACAAGTACCTTGGTATACCACAAGCCAATGGCAACCTCGAACTGGCAACAAGGAAAGCGGCTACGGCCAAATACCTCCAGCGAGTGAGGCAAGTCCTAAGAAGCCAGCTCAATGGCAAGAATAAGACCCGGGCAATAAACAGCTATGCCCTGCCAGTGATCAGATACCCTGCAGGAATAATAAGGTGGCCAAAGGAAGAGATTCAGACCACGGACGTTAAGACCCGAAAGCTCCTAACCATGCATGGAGGGTTCCATCCCAAATCCAGCACTCTGAGACTGTACGCAAGCCGAAAGGAAGGAGGCCGGGGACTAGTGAGTGTGAGAGCCACTGTCCAGGATGAAACATCCAAGCTCCATGAATACATCAAGGAGAAGGCTCCAACGGATGACGTACTCAGAGAATGTCTCAGACAATGGGGAACAGAAGATGAGGCGCTGGAAGAGGGACCATCATGGGAGGACAAGCCCCTACACGGGATGTACCACCGGACCATAACTGAAGTGGCTGATCTCAAGAAGTCCTATCAGTGGCTAGAGAGGGCTGGCCTGAAGGACAGCACAGAGGCACTCATCCTGGCTGCTCAGGAACAGGCCTTGAGCACCAGAGCCATCGAGGCCCAGATATACCACACCAGACAAGACCCAAGGTGTAGGTTGTGCAAAGAGGCACCTGAGACGATCCAACACATAACTGCAGGGTGTAAGATGCTGGCAGGGAAAGCCTACATGGAACGCCATAACCAGGTGGCTGGCATAGTCTACCGAAACATCTGTGCGGAGTATGGACTGGAAACCCCAAGGTCAAAATGGGAAACACCTCCGAAGGTGGTGGAGGATGACAGAGCGAAGATCCTGTGGGACTTCCAGATCCAGACTGACAAGATGGTAATGGCGAACCAACCAGATATCGTGATCATAGATAAAGGGCAGAGGAAAGCCGTTGTAGTGGATGTAGCGGTCCCTAGTGATGGAAACATCAGGAAGAAGGAACATGAGAAACTCGAGAAATACCAAGGGCTCAGAGAAGACCTGGAGAGAGCCTGGAAGGTAAAGGTGACAGTCGTGCCTGTGGTGGTCGGAGCACTCGGGGCAGTGACCCCCAAACTAGATGAGTGGTTGCAACAGATCCCGGGAACAACATCGGACATCTCAGTCCAGAAATGTGCAGTGCTGGGAACAGCAAGGATACTGCGCAGAACCCTCAAGCTTCCTGGCCTCTGGTAGAGGACCCGAGCTGAATGAGGGACGGACACCACCCGAGGGGTGAGATGAGGATTTTTTATACATACACACACACACACACACACAGTATATACTTTGTTTTCATCATTGAAGTAGCGAGGTTGTCTTTCTTACCTGCACTTGGTCTTCTGTAAAGATACCATCAAGAATGAGGTAGGTCCAGAAGACGGGCCACTCGCATTCAATATTCTCAAATAGCTTCAGCTCAGCAGGATCATAATGCAGCCGGGTTGGGTCCTGGGCGATAGGACAAAATATTTGTTTCACTCCTGATGGGAAAATGAAGCTTCAAGATGCTTCATGAACCAGTTGTTGTATGTTTTGACTCCTCTACGTGGCACTGTTGTTTAAAAAAAAAAGGGGGTTTAAGAATGTCTATGCGCTTTCAGCCCGATGGTGAACAGACAGTGTCATCTAGAGGAGTCCAAAACCCCCCCCCAAACAAATACAACAACTGTTTCATGAAGCATCTTAAAGGTAAATTTTCCCATCGCTACAATTCACTACACAGGTGCACTACTGCAATTCATTGAGATCTAATAAAAGAACTTTATAAGTCATTTCAATTTGATGAAAATAAAACAATGAGGTGATAGGCAGCCAGGAAAAAAAGATCCACTCTTCTACTTTCAGTGTTTTATGTAATAGTGCCTGGAGTGACCCAACTAATTCTTGGAATATTTAAGCTTCATATGAAAGATTGCTGAAAGTCTTACCTCTTTAGGACAATGATATCCATCTCTGATAAAGCGGCAACAACCATAGCGTCCCTGACACAGAATACAAGGTTAGCGACATTTCCTTAGAATAATACAGTGTACCTTCACTGGTCCAAGACACCGAGTCTACATACAGTAGAACCCCATAAAAAAAGGACTAAAAAAAGTATGTATACTGAAATAATGCTCTCATCTCAATTTATCCACAAGTTTACATATTGTGAAATTATCCTGGGTTTTTTTCTCACACAAAGGCACTATTCTGTTGAATGGAAAAGTGTGGTTACCAGTTAATTGTACGTGCTGTCATCAAGTGGAAGAGCATTTCATTGTTCAGCCTGTCACTTTACATCGTTGGCATAGAAAGAACATAATAACTGTGTTGAATGAAGACTGATTTCTTTCTTTTTACTTTTTTATCTACCTTATTTTCTGTCAAATAATTACTGTATATGTTTTATGTTCAATAAATAAACAAACAAACAAAGATGCATTATTCATAGCGAATACAAAATATTTTTTGGGGATCCTAGAGAAATTGGATCATTTACCACAAATGTGCCACAGCACAGTGGTTGAGACTATAAAAATACTCAATTTCTACATCGTGTTCACAAAATGCAGTCTTAAATAGTACCTGCAATTTCCCGATGATTTCCGACTTGGTGATGGCCACCAATTCTGCATCCTCCACTGCAAACGAGGGGAAAGATATAATAGACAGGAGGCCGGCATCTATCTCCTTGGAAGTTGAAGCTCTGGGCAGCATGGAGCACAGGATGGACTGAAGCGTGTCAAAAGAGGCGATTCAGAAGATTTTTAGGCACAACACTCCCCAGCCCTCTGCGTATGGAAAGCTGTTTCAACATGTATGTGATACTTTGATATCCATCTTACGATCCATACACTAGTATGTTCTTTGTCCTCACTCGTAAGATAACTAAGCACACTTGTCGAGCACTAGGACTATGAACTATGACTTTCTTTTTCCCATGCCTCCCACTACTGTCTGATTTTCTCCACACTAACAGTTTGAAAAATGGCCCTCTCTTGTTTTGGATAGGGGATTCGGGTACTGTTCGGTGCAGGGGTGGATCAAGTCTTGTGGGATACAGGCCGATGGCCACCCCCAAATCTTACATACACTATGTTCATACAGAAGTACTTTACAATGGATATCAAGGATGACGAATAAGTAACTTTCCATACTTGTACATGTTTGGAAGGTTGAAGGTATATTGTACCTGGCAGTGTTCCACTTCATCAGGAAGAACATGGATGACAGACTTTGGGCCACCGTGGGCACCAAAAAGATCCAGCTCATCGATAGCCTCTAGAGCGGCCTGGAAGCCCACAAAACAAAGAACACATGCATACCTTGGTTTGGTTTGGATTGTACTCGAGTGTGCAGTACCTAATGCAGTCATTCCCAAACAATGCACAAATAATATATCTTTGTTTATCTATATATGCCAGTGGCATATGGTGACATGCAGAACAGTTAAATAATCATCCACTAGACAGCAGAATATACATAATAAATCTGTGCTTACACTTTTTGTGACACTTTTGTTTCGTGATGTTCCATGAGAAGTAAAATATGTGTCTCTGCTATATAAAGTTTGTACACTGACCTAGAGAACTGATTGGTGAGTGTAAATACAGTAACACTCGCCCCCCACGAACAAAATCTATGAGTACATGATGCACCCCTTCTTCAAAAGGGTTTGTCATTGCCTAGAGATGGCACAAACTGTCGGCAAAAGACTACTTTTGTCTGAATAAAGTGCCACGACTTATTTCAAATTATTTCAAATTGGGACTAATGGCACAGAAATAGCGAATGAGGGGAAAAAAGGCGAATCGGTTCCCCCTCGAAAAATCCCAGAGATTCTATGTGTGCCAGATCACAAATATGCAGGGTTCCCTGTAATTCTAATTTGCAATTAAAATACCTTTGCGATTCCAACAGAGCTGCCATTGAGCTCGGGGATGCCCTGGTTGGTTTTGTCACCTCGTTCCCACATGCCATAATCCTGAAAGAAGGAAGCAGGCCTTGGTTCAAATATCTCAATTTCTCCACATTCCCCTCCCAAAATCATGATGCTTACCGCAACCTTGTATGCAGCCTCGATGTAGAAGACCAAGTTTTGGATAAACGCTACCTCATCCAAGTTTGAGATGATACGAAGACCTGTGTGATCACACATTTATTTTTGGGGGGGCGGTGGGGGGGGGGGGGGTTCTATAATGTGATGTCCACAGAACATTGGGGCATTTAAACATGAACACGAAAAAAGTTGCAAAATATCATTTTCCACTCACATGGACCAAAAAAACTTGACACACAACAAAAAACATTCACAGTTAGAATTTTTTTCTTAACAGAGAGGCTTTTGGCCAAAGAGGTTTTGTGTGTGTGTGTGTGTGTGGGAGGGGGGGGGGGGTATGATTCAGTTTTAGGTGTGTGTGAAAATTTTGGGGGTAAGTATGGGAGGTTTTCTCCTATGAATGAGATTGTTTTTTGTTGTTTGGGAAAAATGTTTGATATATGTGTGTGATATATTCCAACGTTGTGCCCTGCGAGTGGCTGGGAACTGGTTCAGGGTGTCCCCCCACCTACTCCCCAAAGACGACTAGGATGGGCTCCAGCACCCCCATGACCCTTGTGAGGATAAAGCGGATCGGAATAATGAATGAATGAATGAATGAATGAATGAATTTTACAATGTGAGGGAGAGTCTTTTTGGTGTGTGTTGCATTCTTTGGTTGTGGATCGAATTTTAGTGTGCATGAAAAATCAAAGAATATTATTATTTATTATTGTTTTTAGTTTGAGGTTTTTGGTGTGTGTGTGCGCGAAAGTCTACTGAGCGAGTGTGAAGCTATTTTTGTGTGTGTTTGGATGATGCTGAGAGGTCTTTTTGGTGTGTGATATTTTGTAGTACGTGAGGGTTTTTTGTCTGTGTGTGTGTGTTTTGAGTGTTACAAATTTTTGAGTCTTTTGGTCAAGCAAAATTGTTTTTGTTTATTCTTTGTTGTGTGTTGACAGCGGTTTCATGTAAGTGAAATATTCTTTCATGTGCATGAGTGGTAAATGTTATTTTTGACCGATGAGAACACCTCATACAAACAAAGCCAATCCCCAAACCTGAGGCCGTCATCTGTGCCAACATCAGCAAGTAAATCGAGGTGGCATCCACCTGAAGATGACCCCACTGGTCATCTCCCACCACCGTGGCACAAGTGGGAGTATCATATTTGGCATGCAAACAATCCTTGGTACTCTGACTGTGTTTGAACTTCTCCACCTTGTCAACCTAAAAATAAACAAGGCGGTGTCGTTACAGAAGAACAAGACCAGGAGTCAATCGCAAACAGAGGCGTGCCTTACCTGTCTTATCATGCAGCGCAGAAGTCCTTGCATCAGTTTGACCACACTCTGTCAAGACAGCACATTACAGGAAATGCAGTTGAACTCCTCTCAACTGACCATGAACATCCACACATGCATATAATGGATAAAAAAAAGTCTACACACCCGTGTTATGTATGATGTGATTTTAAAAAAAGTATACCAAGATGAATCATTTCAAAACTATGAACAACATTACTGTGACCTATAATCTGCACAACACGATTTTTTAAATCTTATTGAGAAGTAAAAATAAACAACCGGAATAATGGTGCTGCAAAACTGTGCACACCTTCTTATAATTTACATGTGGCCGGACTGAGAGTTCAGGAATCACATTCAAACGCATGTTAGATGGGAGTCAAAAGATATCTGACACCATACTGCATCAAATGCCTTAAAACCACCCCAAATCATGCTCAGCTGCTCGAGTAGGCTTTTCCTGACATTTATCTTGCAAAAGTCTTTAACTACAGTATCTGTCCAGTGTCCATCGATCAATGTATCTCTATACTGTACTGTCAACAGATTATAATACAAGATCAGCGCATTTGTAATCTTTTGCCCCTGTAACATTGACTTGTGTTGAATCCTACAGAAGCACCTAAAATAAAATCTTTAAGCCAACATCCATATACAGTAAGCAAGTGGGTGGTGAAAGGAAAGAGGAATGGCTACTACTGGCTTTCACAAACACCTGCTCCAGTTCGTAGGCCTTGGCCTTGTCCTCATCACGGTCAGCATTCTTGCGATAGGCCATGCCCAGCCCCCACACGGCCAGAATACTGTACACGTTATCCCTCACCCAGGCATCCTTTTTCTGGGCACTGGCAGGCAGGAGCCCTGACACTGGATTCTGAAACACACACACACACGCGCGCACACACACACACACACACACACGCACATGCACATAATTACATCACAAAAATCAATACCAGGCAGAAGAAAGGCCTTGAAAGCCTCCTGAAAGGTTTATTAGCCACTCTAGGAAGACATTTAAAATCAGCACACTGGTAGAATGACTTGCGTGCTCCAGTAGAACTGTATGGGTGGGACGACTACATGTTATTAATACGGCTAAACTATACTCTAGTTCACAGGTGTCAAACTCAAGGCCCGGGAGCCAGATCCAGCCCGCCACATCATTTTATGTGGCCTGCAAAAGCAAATCAAACATGTCAACTTCCAGTCAACTTCCATGATTCTTGCTAAAATCTGTTTCAAAATTTCCAATTCTCATATGTAATAAATAAGAGAGATATTGTAAGCATTTTCTTGTTCCCAAACCCATCATTGGAGTTACTTAAACAATAGTTGAATAAACCATTATTCTTGACTTATTGATAGGGGCATAACAGCCCTCTAAGGGAAACGGTAACTACAATGCGGCCCGCGACAAAATTGAGTTTGAATTCCTGCTCTAGTTGTTCTGCACGCTACTACTAGTACTAGTGACATCCTATAATTCTATTAGCTCTAGTCGTTAACATCTCGGGCTTCACTATAGAACTAAAACGAGAATGCAGGACAACTAGTACACAATTTTGTGCCACCAGCAATGTGGCTGTCCTCATAGTATGCCAAAGTTGTCCTACAAGGATGGACAAAGAGCGTACTAGTACATGAACCTCAAGCTGGATATTATGGGTTGGACTAGAGTGCATGAGAATAACCGTCTTACTACATAAGTTAATTATTTCTCCACTACTCTCTTCTATTTCTGCACTAGTAGCCGGACAATTTTGGTGTAAAAGTAGGACAACTACATGTTACTAAAGAGGCAAAACTACCAGTGCCAATTTGCTACTACTACAATAGAAAAGGCTACTAGTGTGTTACTGAACAGCACTTTGTATGCAGCGATGGCTGTTTGAAATTGCTCTATAAATACAGTTGAGTTGAGTTGAGAATTACAAAGAATTAGTAAGCTTTAATTGTGTACTAGTAGGCCAGTAAAAATGTGAATACGAAATCACAGCAGTTCTACTCGCGCACTTCAGTTAATTTACTAGCGTGCCCTACTTGTTCTATTTGTATGCTTATTTGCCTTAGTAGTGAAGGCAACCTGTATAGTACTGTAGTACACTAGAGTTAGCATGCACTAGGAGTACAATGGTGGTTTAGTCGTAATGTTTTCTTTTCCACTTCCTTTCGCCAGTATGTTACATTTCTGCACACTAGTAGGTCAATTTTGACATACGAGTAAGGCATTTTGCTAGTGAGTAAAAACTATATACTGGTGGGCATTTTGGTGCCAATAGTGGGTCCATGAGGCTACTAGTGTATATTACATGCCTTCTAGTTGGGTTTTGTTATGTTGCTAGTTTACTAGGTTTGGTTGCAAACTAGTAGGCCAAATGTGAAATTAGTCATGAGAAAAAAATTGTAGTTACTCGTAAGACCGTCATTCTTCTCGTGGGCTGAAGTGCACGACTAATGAGGAGAAAGAGCATACTACTTCATAGACCTCAAGATGGATTTCAAGTACAGCAAACAGCAGCGACAACAATTACGTCAATGACTGCAGGGTTTTTCTTGCCCAGCATTAATTTGCACTGAATCTGATAGACTTTGCTTCAGTGATACACTGAGCTAAGAAGGCAATAGTATCTTGCATAACAAAAACAAAACACTGCTACTTCATTGCCGATTTTCCAAAAAGGAAATGAATGAATGAATGGAAATACATACAGTCATGCAGGTTTCTTTTTTCTAATTATTGAATTCCTGCATTGAAAGACTATTAGTTTCAACTGCAAATCTTCGCAGGGCGGATGTTTTCTCGTTCCCTAACATATACAAGCCTCTTACAAGGCAAATAAATGAAAATGATCAATTATGGAACTGTGTCAGCAGAGAGGAATACAGTATAAAGTTGGGGGGAGCGGCATAAGTGGCATAAGTAACAAAGCAGACGTGTCCAACGTGCTTCAAGGGCCGAGTTCCAGGCAGGAGGCCTCAATCTACAGCAGGGTTGACCTTTGCCCATGTTTGTTTTGATGCATTTCACACTGGTGAAGTCTGAACCTCAAGGGACAACAGAAAATCCGGATTTGTCGATGCAAACAAACACACAGCACGTCTCTAAATATTTATTCCCACAACCGATAGCTGACCTTTAAACACTGTTTTAGTCAAATTGTTGGGAAGAGTTTGGATCCACCAATGTGGGTCAATTCAAGGAAAATTCTAATGCACTTGTTTAAACCCAAATAATATACATATTATATTTTAACTAATATTTAGTGTGAATTAAAAATAAGCGTTATTACCTCAGTAAAGGCATATTTTATGTAACTTTTTGTATTAATTTAACAGGGCCAAATAAACAGTTTCACATGAATAAAGTTATATTTTGTCAATTTGCATTGCACCAAATAACAGAACGCATTTAAAGATCTTACTTGACTCTGCATCTCATTAGACTTGGTGAATGTACTTTATAAAGTGGCATGTGGGCATAATTGCACAATGAATTTGATTTGATCTGCTTCACTTGACACTTTATATTGCTAATGACTATTTGTATATTTGCGTATATGCCCTAAAGTTATATTGACAGCAGTGCTTCTCAAAGTGTGGTACAAGTATCACTACTGGTGTGCAGGCTTCCTCTAGTGCTATATGCAATAATCACAAAATTAAATGTTCAAACTGTGCATAATTTTAGTGTCTTAACTATTGTGTTTTATCAAGTTGAGTACAAAGGTTGAGTCCAGTTGAGTTTTATTCAATTTAAACATTCATTCAATCTTTTCGCAACGTTTGCTTTCAATCATTTATTTGCTATTTTTTAATGTAACTTTCATGTGCAATACATTTGGATCGAATCATGATTCAAACATTTGCTTTAAACAACTAAGCGTATGAGGGGAAAGTGGTTAGGATTGCACGATTCTCCGTGTTTTATGTTATGTGTTGTGTATATTATTTTACTTTGTTAACTGATTTGTTAAGCGCTGTGTTACAGCTGAAGATGTTGTGAAAGCACTATATAAATCAGGATGTATTGTTTTGTATTGCATAAACACAATATAATACTGTAATGATACAATTTTAAAAGCGTAGAAAATATATAGTCGCCAATACCTTTCAAAAGATGACGTTTTCTATAACTAAATATCCCTGCCCATTAAAACAAACATTTCTTAATCATCTTTGTCAGTTAATCTTACATTTTACGACGGGAAAAAAAATACTTAGCTCTCCAAATACCACCATGAATACTATAATATTATAATAATACTATAATATAACCGCAGTAGCGAGGTACAGTATACAGTATCAGTGTTCATAGAAAACGAGAAAATTGTTTAAATTCATTTGTCAGCTACTGTAAAATTATACTGTTGTAACATTACACTCAACAACTGCAAAATAAAAAAAAAATACTTAATTAAATAACGATTCAATGAAAACGCATCGCACGTAAAAATTCAATACAAATGTTGAATTTTAAAGTTAAAAACAATTGGGTAGTACTGCAGTAAGTCTTTCACATGCCACATGAGGGAGCCGGCGTACCACTAGTGGTACTAGTATCACATTTTGAGAATCACTGTTTCTGTTGTTGTTCAAACCTCAAGCTCGATTTTGGCATGAACTTTCAAATGCAAACACGTATTGAGTACCTGGTGACACAGAATAGTCTCCTGGACAAGCCTGGCATATCCATCCAGCCTCACTCCCGAATTACTGCGGCTCCTCATCCTCGCTTCACAGTCTGGTTATGTCCGAACAAGCTCTACGTCACATGTTTAATGTGCAGATCACGGTACGAAGACGCTCCAACAAGCCACACTGCACTGCAGTCAGTGATCCTGAGCAGGCGTCGTCCACACTCTCCTCTCTTCAAACGGCTTTGCTACGCTTTCCTACCGAAGAGCATCCACCTGGCTTTTTGATATTATTGACATAAACGGACGCAAAAACAGCGAAGACGTCAAAGGTTGTCACAAATGAGGCTCTGCCGCATGTAGACCGAAAGAGGAAGGGGAAAAAATGCATCTTCGTGTAACTGCACGTTTTCGTCAACAGATGGAGCTAAATTACTTTATTGTCAGCGTTGACGTAACTGTTCAATGTTCAGAGTCCTTCTGCACCCAATGCTGTCCGGAATCCAATCATTTCAGAATTGGAGGACAATTGAGGGTCCAACATTTTTGACAAACCAGTCATTTGTTTCATTTATATATTTTTCACGAAAGATGACGAATAAACCCTGATATAAACGAATTAGCGGATGGTTGTTTGTCTATGTGTCCCCGCCCCCCCCCCCCCTCGATTGGCTGGCGATCAGTTAATCAGTTCAAGGGTGTACCCAGAGACGTGCGGTCAGGGGAGGCAGGTGAGGCAGTGCCGCACCTCTGAACGCGCATTGCATTGCGCAATCATCACAAACTGGGTTGATACATGCAACTGGCACGTCCTGCTTGCCGTACATCTGCACATCAGCAATATAACATTTGCAGATACATTTATTTGATATGCTTTTCCTAAGTCTGGCTAATGTTTTTAAACCATTAAAGTTTAATGTTTTTTGGTGACATATTCAGATTTGCTGATGGGAAATAAAACCGCAGTGAAAAGGCATAGGTTGCGGCAGATCGTTCTCTGCCGCAATTAAGAGGGCGTACGTGAGCAAACAGGTACGTTGCGCTCTTCTTCTGTGCAGAGGCGCCAGGCGAGTCAAGTGCGATCCTTTTTTAAATTTGCTACGTCGGACAGCCAAAATGGAAGAAAAGGATTATATATCGAAGCTTAAAAACTTCTCAAAACTGGACTTTCAGTCAAAAGTGGACGTGATTAACACAGGTAGACCAACGCCGGAGTGAAAAGGTTTGCTTCAAACTACGGGACAGCCCGGACAACTTTTCAAACGGAGTGGTAAAGCCAAAAAGAACGGTGATGTGGCTGTCCTTCGAAAACCCGTCTTTACTGTTTTCCCTGCCTTTTGTTCTCAACTTATCTGGATATTGTGATATGAAAAGCGCAAGGATCGATTTGGCATTGAACGAACAGCGGAGGTTCAACGTTAGCATCCGCAATGCCAAGGTAAGGGAAAACCGAGAGATTGTGAAAGACCTCATTCATGCAACCTGCTTTTTCGCTAAACGGGAGTTGGCATTTCGTGGTCACGACGAGAGGGCAAGCTCTTCTAATCGTGGCGATTATGTAGAACTATCACATGTTTTTGATGAGAAAGATGAGAGGTTAGCTAGACATTTGGACTCATCCAGTGTGCTTTCTGGCTTGTCCAATAGAATACAGAACCATATAATTGAAGCTTTCGGTGATGTGATAATAAATGATCTAAAAAGGGAGATCAATGCTGCCCCATTTGTTTCCATAGAGTTGGACGAGACTACGGATATCACAAACAAAGCACAGATCTGTTATTTTGCGCTATGTTGCCAAAAGTGAAGTGGACTGTGGTGATGGAAGCATTTTTAGGATTTGATGATGTAAGTGATGATAGGCGAGCCCCTGCTGTAGCTGCGTATGTCTTGGAAGTGTTGGAGAAAACGGCTGTTAAAACAGTTAAAAAACTAGTAGCGCAAACCTATGATCCCGATCGCTGGGACAATGATACTCAAATGATGGTCACTGGATATGATCGATGGCTGTCAGAAGCATCGACATGCTTTTTAATGATGGCATATGAGGGCATTTTCAGTGAAACTGATGCACTTTTTAGAGTGCTGCAAAACAAAGTCATGAACATTGGATATTGTTGTGCGCGAACCCACGACACCATCGTAGTTGTTGAACGCATGAGACGGGACTTTAACACACTGTATGAGCGATTTGAGCAGAAATGCAGCACACTTGGCCGAAACAACAGTGGAAGAAATCAGTCGGTCAGAGATGAGAGAAAACAAATGTTCGACAAGATTATGGTCAACATCAGTGTTCAGATGAAAGCTAGGTTTGATCATTTTGTGAGCTGGCTCTCCTCGATTTGGTCGACTGTACAAAATTTAATGAGATGTCACAACATTTTGATGACACCAAACTGCAGAGCCTGTCAAAATCTTATAACAAAATAAATTAGTCTAAGAAAAATACAATAGAATATTGTATTTTTACCCATGGGGTCAAATTTTGGATATGAAATAACCAGTAGCCAATTGAATAAGCTACTGTTTTTGGTTGATACATTTGTAAATCTGACACTAAAGGAGTCGGTGCCTCACCAACCATGAACCTCACCGCACGCCACTGGGTGTACCCCGCCTAATACCCGAAGACAGCTGGGATAGGCTCCAGCACGCCCGCGACCCGAATGAGGATAAGAAAGGAGATATACCGTGTGTGTGTGCGCGCGCGTGCGTGTGTGTGTGCGAGTGTGTGTGTGTGTGTGTGTGCGTGTGTGTGTGTGCGTGCGCGTGCGTGTGTGCCTGTGTTTCTCTCTCTCTCTCTTTATAGATAGATAGATAGATAGATAGATGTACATAAATAAATAAAATAAATATGCTGACTTGTATCGTAAGTAATAACGGTACGTTTCAGCCAATCACAATGCGACTCTGTTAGTTTTGTGTCCAATCAGTGCGACTTTGAGCTGGTTGCTGCCTCACTAATATTTGCTAACAACTAGCAGAATGAAATGAGACGCTGTTTTGCTAGTCTAACACGAACCTGAGGCACGTTTGTCTTTTGTATGTGCGTGTGTTTTATGTGATCTTCCATATCTCAGCGATCGTTCAAGCGGCTACGCCGAAGGTAAAGGGACGCGATTTATTTGCAGTGGATTGAAGCTTGCTGAACGTCGTGGCGAGGGGGAGAAGTGAGACATTGCTTGCTGATGTTGTCATCTTTTAGCAGAGGAATCGTACATGAGCCGAAATGAAACTTTTCACTGAAGCGTCACAGGTGTTTGTAGTGAGATGCACGAACGAACAAATGAATGAATTAATCCTGCATTATCTGACAATTGATTGCTGTTTAGTAGCAAAATACTGAGAATTTTCAAAGTTGGTCACTTTCCATTGATGCAACGGAAAATTGATAGGAATAAACCAGGACTATATAATTGAATGTTACCAAATTGAGTTGAGCAAAATATGTTTTAACTAAGTCGTGACTAAAATAAACACATTTGTTGCAGATATAGTGGTGCCTTGCAAGGCTCAAAGTTAAGCTGTTTGTTTTTTTTTGCTTTTGTACTAAAGAACATTTCAGAGTAATTTACTCAAGTAGAGGAATTGAATGTTGAAATATTTTTACATTTACCATAGCCTCTCGTATTTTTTAAACACAAGTTGAAATAAGGTTTGTGTGTACTGTACTGTCTAAAAATAAGCACACTCAATGAAATTCTAGCAAAGCTAAATATTCCTTTAAAATTTGTTGTTTTATGGAATTCAACAAGTGGGTCTAATCAAAAATGGCTAAAAGTCCTACTTTTCAATTCATATGTATTCATTTATGTTAAGCGGTGTACCTACCCATTCATCCATCCATTATTTGAGCCGCTTATCCTCCAGAGGGTCACGGGAACCTTCACCTATTAATGATTCATTCCTGCTCATTCATGACTCTTGACGTGTAACTTAACTCCTTCAGATGCAGTTCATGTTGCTGTTCAGCCGCCAGGGAAAGCTACGCCTTCAGAAGTGGTACGTGCCTCTCTCCGACAAGGAGAGGAAGAAGATCTCCAGAGATCTGGTTCAGACCATCCTGGCCAGGAAGCCCAAAATGTGCAGCTTCTTGGAGTGGAGGGACCTGAAGATTGTTTACAAGAGGTTAGTTATAACACTAGGTATACCTGTGCAATCTGATAACATGCAATACATAAACAGTATCACAAAAATCCGCTCTTCCTGTGAGAATCCATGTTTTTGTCATGCTCAGAATAACGGATCTACATCAGCTGGTCACTATGGAAAGCCATTTGAGTGTTTTAATTGATTATACTTCATGTCCATCTTAAGATAAATTTACTAGTATGCTCATTGCCCTTACTAAAAGACAATTGAGTTTAAGAAGCATCAAATAAAAAAAAGACCACATCCTCTCTATTTAAGGATTAGCAATTGTTCAGGCTTGAATATAGTTTTTCATATTGTGCCAGAACTCTTGCCGGCCACTTGGAGCTCTGGTATTTTGCGCTCACCTTCTGTTGAGTTGGGCATGCCAGCAACACCCCCTCTGCTCAACAATCAAGGACTATGGTTTAAAACAAAACAAAACAAAAAAACTGTATATTTGTGCAAGAGCCTTGTGCTCCAGCCATTAAAAAAACAAAGGCACTCTTCATGTGTGCCCACTAGGATAGGATAGGATAAACTTTATTGTTAAATGTGTGACATACAGCACAGATGAAATTTCTTCCCTCTCAACATAAAACAAGAGTTTTATCTGTTCACTATCATGTCACTATCATAACAACTAAACAAGAAAGAAAGTAGCCAAATCGTTTGCAAAGATGACATCGCAAAGAGATGGTTCACAATTGTGATAATGAGCAGCTTCGTGTAGTGCTTTGCCACCATCATGTGGCATGCATATGCAATTATAAACCTCAATTAATTACAGATTTTTGCTATTCGGAGCTGTGCCCTGTGATTGGCTGGCAACTGGTTCAGGGTGTCCCCCGCCTACTGCTGGGATGGGCTCCAGCACCCCCCGCACCCCCCGCGACCCTAGTGAGGATCAAGCGGTTCGGAAAATGGATGGATGGATGGATGCTATTCGGAGCATTATCTTTATTTCTTTAAGTTGGTTCCAAATGAAGCAATATCTACCTGTTTAAAAATGCAATATATCAAATGAAACATCGGCTGTGGTAATGAAAATTCGTCCTTGTTTTTGAGAATTACAACTGTTTCTGGTGTGTGTGTGGGTGTGGGTGTGTCTGTGTGTGTCTGTGTCTGTGTGTCTGTGTGTGTGTTAGATATGCCAGTCTATATTTCTGCTGTGCGGTGGAGGATCAGGACAATGAGTTGATCACCCTGGAGATCATCCATAGATATGTGGAGTTGTTGGACAAGTATTTTGGCAGTGTGAGTTTCCTCTTATATGCCATACCCAATGTTCAGTATGAGCACTAACTTTAAACCTATCCTCACTGACTGTGATTCGTGTGTCCTTGTAGGTGTGTGAGCTGGATATCATCTTCAACTTTGAGAAGGCCTACTTCATCCTTGATGAATTCCTGTTGGGCGGAGAAGCCCAGGAAACCTCCAAGAAGAATGTGCTGAAAGCCATCGAGCAAGCAGACCTGCTGCAGGAGGTACACGCGAGCACCCAAAACTAGAACTACAAAGCAACTGAGCAGTGGAATTGTAGGCTAAACTGTTGTTACTCTTACGGTAAAGAGCGGAAAATACAACGGTGACTGAAACATGACTTAACATAAAAATGTCACCGTTATCTTCTCAGGATACTTAATATCCTGCACAAGAATAAAATGCGTTCAGTGGTGTATTTAGATGCGAATGAACCGTCTTGAGAGTTCCCGACTGTTCAGCTGAACATAAAGAATCACAGTTGTGTATTAAAAAAAACTTTTTAAAAAATGCTTAAATGTCCAACAAATTGTAATGCTAATGTTAACAGCGTCTATGCAATGGCTTGAACATGAGCGACGCGACAACACATGTAGACGTGTAATATATGAGTACTGAGTCACATTCTTTATCCTTTGCGAATAATGGCTAATATTAGCGTCATACTGATGAGCTGGGAGTTGAGACGGTTCAGTGTCTTGTATTGAACTTTCACCCGTAATACGTTTTTAAATGAATTTGAGAACGGTTCATGCCTATGTGATGTCTCATCTCTATCTACAGGAGGCAGAGGCTCCACGGAGTGTTTTGGAAGAAATTGGGCTGACATAGACTTGACGTTGCCTGAGCAAACATTGGCACACCTTTGTTCTCTCCCGTTTACCGTGTCAGTGTTGTACTCGTATGTACGTACTGTATGTATGTAATCAACATGTCTGTGCTGTATTTCTCCAAACTGTCCCGTAACTGCAGTGCCAAGTGTAGTTCAACGATGTCTCCTCTGTAGCAGCTCCCGTCGTCATGTCGTTTATTGTGCAACATCTCCGAGACCAATGTAGCAGCAAGAACATAGCCACAGTATCAATTTGTGTTGATTCAGTCAATTGTCCCATCATGTTGTTGTTCTTCTGCTGCATCTGAAAAAATTGTTCTTGAAATAATTCAGCTTTGAGTACTCAAATTGTTGGGAATTCACTATTGACAAGTGTTGTGGAAGGTTGAAAACATGCACATTTGAATAACACTTTCTTTTCTGAACTTGAGCTATTTTTCAGAAAAGCAGAAGTGCAGCTATCGAACGCATGTACTGATCATGATACAAACCTGCCCATAAACGAAACCAGTTCAAAAGCATCCACCTAAATGCAATTCAGTTCAAAATGTGTTGTTTCAGTGTAGTGTTACATTTGTAAATCTCAACCCATTTTTATTTTGTAGAGAGAAATGAGTCGGTACGTACCTAAGTCAAAAAAGTGACCCAAATAGAAATAACTTATTTTCTTGACGTGATGCTTTGGTTTACATTTAAACACTAAAATATATGACCAAAGAACTGTGTTTAACTGTGTGTAACTGTTTTACCATCGTAATGGTGTCTGTGGAAGTCTAATGTGACACAAAAAGGTATTCATTTCAATCCAATGAAAGGCACGCTCAGTTGTTCACACGCAGCAGCAAAAGCAATTGGGAACATCGTGTTCCTGAAGTGAAAAAAGAAAAAGTGCAACAATTTGGTGTTTATTCGAAAAATTCAGCATCCAAAACGATTCATCTTGTCTTTCTGCAAAAGAAACCAGTTTTGTATTCACCATCCTATTAACATTTACATTTGACAGTATTTAACAATAAATGTCTTCAAACTGGGGGAGAAAATGACTTTTTCTTTGCAGTTTGACTTGGGACACATTTCCAAAACAAACCAGTTGAAAGTTGCAACTGATCACTGCAAAGTTCAGTTAATGAAGAGCACTGACGAGCATTCACAAAGAACCTTTTAGCACATTCAATTGAAAGTATCGACGAATAATGCAACGTAAAGGTGCTTATTTGGTCTTTGACATCAGCAGCTAGGGAAATGTCCAGTTTTTGTAGCTTTATGTGAAAGTATATATAGTGATATCATGGCACTAAGAACCTTGCTGTTAGCCTGGTCATCATTTCTGGCTTACTGGCAGTAATCCGCAGGTCTCTCTATCGCCATCTCTACCTATCGATTCTCTTCATTGTCGTTTCTCATGTTTATTTCATATTTTGTAAATGTCAGCACGCTATCCATCTCACTGTCAAAGAAGCACATCTGAGCGACCGCTTGGTCAATGAGCCAGTTTCTCAATGTTTGAAATTCCGCATCTATTTTATGAATCGACCTCACATCTTCTCAACTGACACGTCAACATTTCAAACGGCGGCAGAGAAGAAGGTTTAAATCATCATTAACCTGTTTTCTCAAGCGCTATGCCTTGGTCAAATGACGGATGGGTTTGTTTACCAGTGGTAGAAAGTATGTGTGAGGTCACGGTGACAATACAGCCATGACTCCGCCCGACCTGTAGTCACTGTCACATAAATATATTTTTTTTAAAAAACATTTCATTGTAAAAGCCACTAAGAACTTTGTGTGGGCTCTTCAACTTGTGGTACTGAACTTTTTTCAGACTCAACGCTTGGACTTGCACTCAAGTCAACATTATTCCGATGGAGTTCTTCTGCTTTCTCTCCACTTGGACTTTCTGCCGAGTGTTTGTTCACAGTCTCTTCATCTGACTCTCGCGATGAAGTCATTGCTTCAGGTGAACAGCTCCGTTTCTTGTGCTTCTTCTTACTTTTCTTTTTGCTCTTTTTTGAGTGTTTGTGATGGCGGTGTCTCTTGTTATCCTCATCGGGAACATTTCGGTTTTTGTCTTCATTCTGTGGGATGTCATGTTTGCTCTTTTCTCTGACTGGTTTGTTTCTTTCTGCGTCTTTCACCCCATCTCCATTTCTGTTTTTCTCTTCACTTTTATTCCGACTTTTCACATTTCTGTCTCGATCTCGACTCCTTTTCCGGTCTTGACTTTTGCTCCTGGACTTTTCTCTGCTTCGACTTCGGTACCTGCCCCGTCCCCTGTCATAACGCGCTGACCCGAAAGAGCGTCTGCTGTCATCTCTTTGGTGCTGGGAAATCCTCCTATCTCGACTCCTCTCACTTCGTCGGTCGTCTTCTCGTCTGCTGTACGACCTCTCCGATCTGGGTGGGCTTCTGCTGCGGTGACTCCTCCACGATCTGTCCCCCCGTCTTTCTGAGTATCTCGCTGAGTGACTCCCCTTGAGGCTGTGGTGCGGGGAAATGTGAAGGTCCCTGTCGGCCTCCCAGAATTCATTGCCGGGATTTCGGAATACATGCAGGAAATTGCAGTGTTTCCCTTTGGGGCACTTTTTTCTGTCAAACAGTCCTGGGGATAACAAGACAATAAAAGTTTATCAACCTCTAGAGCTGCAAAGGGCCGGACAATTTCTTTCTAATTCTTCACAAAGTTTCTGGTAAATTTCCATGGGCCAATAAGATGAAACATTTTGGAAATATTCCAATTACGGGCCAACTTAAAATGTTTATATTCCCTGTTTGTTAACATAAAATTTCGTTTATCCCTGGAAAATCCCTGGAATTTGCAACCTGATCAACTTCACAATGCAAGGCTTGAAATGCTTTTTTTTTTTGCATGTCTGTATTTTGGGGGGTATTTTTGCCAATCAATGACTACATTTGAGGAAGAACTTTTAACATCGGAGGAGTATTTAATTATTTATTTTTTTGGCAAGTTAATCAGGGGCCTCAAGCAAGGATTTCATGAAACAATAAAACATATAATATAATGAGGGAGCTGTAGGGCTGCACCTGTTCCATACTTTAGTATTTGACCATCCTCCCGAAGGTTCTGCCGCTTATAGTAACTGTTAATAACTTCCATTCGGAATTTTGAATTTTTGTGTCTTTTGACCCGTAATTTGAAATGTGAAACCGCTTATCTTGAGCTTTGCAATGACAACCCTAAGTAAAGTAAAATCAAACTTCATCTCACCACAAATGGCATTCTTCCACCGTGTTACAGGACATATCTCGCAGTGAAGCTGCTTGCCGGCATACCACCTTCCATTAAATTTGATGAAGGCCTCTCTACACTGCTCCCCACTAGCCAGAAGACAACAAATTAAAACCTTTGCTCAACGTTCAGATCATTTGCAATGCAGGATTATTTTCAAAGCCCTCGTGTGATACTTGCGTGTCAAACTGGACATAAACATTCCCTCGCAAGTGTGGCTCATAATTGCAGCTGACCTAAAAACAAAGATCACATGAGCATTTTAGTCTCAACATCATGACGTAATAATAATTGCTAGAATGTAATCACCCCCGGTTACCTTACATTCATCTTATCTTACTAGGAACTACTGCTGCAAAGTCTCAGAGGATATCTTACAGGAGTACCTCAGGACTGAGTCCTCATCCCATCTACAGATGCATCTCAGTTAATTTGATTGTTGCATAAAAGTTAATTTACTGTATCTCATGAGTTCCATTTAAAAAGTGAAACTCATACACGTGACTTAAAATACATGCAGTAGGAGCACTTTTCATAAGGCAAATTTCAAGCTCATTTCCACTCATTTTGCATTACATCTCTATAATATTCCAGTTTCTTAAGATTGTGAATTGTGGGGTTTTGTCAGCTCCAAGCTGTGGTCATGAACACTGAAGTACTAATATTTTACTCTGTGTTGTCAATTTACTCTTTGCACAGGTTTGAGCTAATGAAATAAATGTTTCCCCCCCCCACAATATTGTAATTTACCGTATTGAGATGCACAAAAATATGTTTCTCTTTAAGCAACTTCTTTGCATTTTGCTTGAGCTAATGATGAAAATCGGTGGGTGTCTGTATCCCGACTATGACAGTATTTTCGAATGAATGAACACGGTCCACTTAATTGTGGTCATTGTGATCCAATTTACCTTAAATTGGACCACCTTGCCAATTGTCTTAAACTCTGGTAGAACATCATGGTAGAATTCAGTAAAGGACTCGTGTAGCTCTTCCTCGCTATGCTCCAGGGAAGCATCGCCGTCGTAGTCGTCACGTCGAGACTGTTCCATGCCGTATGTTATAAACATAGCACGGATCAGTAGAGTGGGGCTAGTGGATGGGTAAACGTGCTTTCGAGAACATCTAAAATATCACAGGGAGTGAATTAGAAAAATAAATAAATTTGCATTAACACAACAAATATTTTTCAAACATGGATATGAGGTCGACACAAATGACCACCAAAGACAAATGCTGAAGTCATAAAAAAAAAAAAAAAAAAAAAAACAACAACAACAAGGTAAGACATTGTACCTGTCCCCAAATCGACAGGATCCAGTTTTGAGGAAGAAAGGGCAGTTGGCTACATCTCGCTCTGTGCCATAATTTTCTGATTTCTCTGTTAACGGAGCCTCGGGATTCATCCATGGTCCTCCATTCGCTAGCTGCAAAACAACCAACACGTCCAATTTCGTGGGGCAATTTCCTCGCCTCAATACAGATGTTCACCATTATTTTAGAACCCGATAAAACAGTGTTCCTCTTACTCCCAACAATAACAGCACTGTACGGCATTTTGGACTTGAGCCTTGTCGCATTACTCCAAAAACCATCTATACTATTTAAAAAAAAAAAGGCAACATAACAAAACACAACTGTGCGACAAAGGTAACCTGAAGCAGTTCGGAATCAATATTTATACAGTTACATAATAAAAACAAAACCACTTGAAAAACAAATAAAATGCATCATACTTGCCTGTGGGACTAATTATGAAATGCATTAGGGTCGTTCCATGCCAAAAATACCAACTGGGTTAAACCAAGTGAAATTTAATTTTAATTAAACATGCTGTACTTGTTGATTGTTTGTGATGGCATAACACTAACTCTCAAATTTAAGGTCAATCGGAAAAGGGGTTTGGGAGCTATGACCCACTAAATGTTGAAGTTTTTAAATGTTAAAGCTGTGCAAAAGGGGTCGTGGCCACCTAACTTTGAACCCTGATATCTCAAGGACTACGCTTGTCAATTTCACATAACCGGTATTGTTTCTAAAGTAAATTCAACAAGGAGACCAAACCTGCAATTGCAAAGACAATTTTACATCTCTGAAACTTGTATGTTTTCGAGAACATGTGAGAGGTAACATTTGGTGAAAATGTTTTGATTTAGTGTTATGCTAACACCATCAACACATACAGTAAGTTTCATTTAAATGAATATAGAGTGTGCTTGGTACAAAAGTTGCTGATTTTATTTTTCATAATTTGGCATGGAATGACCCACTCAGGGGACCAAACGGAACAGTTGGTCAGTACCTGATGTTCTGCTTCATCCAACATTTTCTGAACAGCCTCCTACAAATGGTGTAAAGAGATGTCAGGTGAAAATGTGAATTTAGGCGAAGCATATCTGTACATTCTTGTTAAGACCGCGTTCACTGTGGGTAGATAACAAATACAATTCTGACAAAATTAGCTCACTTCAGTACCTCGCAGCTTTTTGGAACAAAGGTTCAAAGACACTTAAAACACAAGGTTAAAAGATACGTCCTCGCTGTGACAGTTGGGGGTGCTGGAAATGGGCTTTCGCAACAGTATCTTTGTTAAGGAGTAGGATGCTTGCTGCTTGTGCCACTTAGTCAAGGAAAGACTCAAACATTTGTATATAAAAAAAAAGCAATCACACAATAATAAAGTCAATTATTTTCACATTCATACTTCCCTGACAGTAACAGATAACAAAATAAGCATTATTGTCATTGTAGACCTTTGTTTTGACATGGCTTTTCTAATTAATTTTATAATATGTCTGCTGAATATGGCGGCCAGTCGGTGTATTTTCTGATGAAAATAAAACCTGAATCGCATTTTTGAATGGATATCATCAATGCTGAAGATTAAGTAGAAGTGGATATATTTCTCTCCGCTTTTATCCTCCCACGGCTCCTTTCACCTCTCTGTCGCGCTTCTCCTGCTGCTTCTGCTCTTTTTCTTCTTCTTCTCTCCTCTGCTGGGCCTCCCATTCCTCTTTTATCTTCCGCTGTGGACGCAGCAGCAAAACGTAAACATCACGGTATGCCAAACAAGAGTTTAAAATGGTTCCGTCCTCAACATGAGATGACACATCCAACTGATGGATGGCTCTTGCATGAAGTCTTCATTGCTTTTGGAAGTCAACTGGGGTGAGCGAGTGGAGACAATACAATAGATAGTTGTGATCTGTATTTGAATATGTATTGGAAAATGGAAAAAAAAGGAGGGATTATTTTCAGCCATAGATTGCTTTTGGAAATTAGAATTGAGAACGCTACACTTTACTATGGTGAAGAGACACTGTATTGCAAACATCTATGGCAGTCATCTGATTCTGTATGATGTAAATCGCATCACCTCGTCATCCTCTCTCCGTTTCCTTGCAGCCTCCTCCCTCTCAGACCTCAGACGAAATTCTTCTTGCGCAATCCGCTCACGCTCCAGCCACTCTTCGTGGAGCCGTTGCCTGTGTAAAGAAGTGAGACATGACTCACACGCCACTTGACACAAATCGGTTTGGCTATTGGGGTGTCACAGCTTCGTCTAGTAGGCGCAAGTTTTGAGTATTTTGTACAGCGCAACAAAAGCCTTTGGCCATGCTCAGGTCTGCATCACACCTTTCCTCCTCCTCCTCCTCCTGGGCAATCGGCCCCCGTCAGGGACTTGCCCCCCCTCCCGGGTCCCACACCCGGTACGACTCTCGCTGGTGCCTCGCGAGGTTCACACCCAGCGCGGGCCTCGGAAGGGCCCTCGCCTAATTTTTGTTTAAGGAGGGTTGTGGGGCGGATACTCCCACTTCCCTCCGTTCCGGCGGGGCGAGCCATTGGCGCCTCACCTTCCGGTGAGGCCCCACCTCCTTCCCCAACGGCTGGTGGGCATTTAGTCGCATCTGGGGCCCAAGAGCCCCGGCGTTCCCCCCTCGCGCCACTCGGAGGCATCCCACCACGCGAGGTCCGGCATCCCACCTTTCCTCATCAACAAGACTGGCATCTTCATCATCCACTTCATCCACTTCGTCAGAGGGACCAAGAACGGCTCCACTTTGTGCAGCTATAGCACAACACATGGTGTGGGCTTACTCTTTGGCATGATAAGACATTCTAAACAACACAAGTTGTTTTCATACCGCAGTCTCTTGTTCGAGCGATTGCTTGTCGTTTTCGTTTTCTTCTTTCTTTCCTGGAGGCGGCCTTGCGTTGCTTGTAACTGAATTAAATGGAAGAAACCAAGTTAAACCATACTGGTCGCATTTTTAGTGTAGTGTACACTGCAGAAGCTTAGGTACAATTTAATTTAGTGTACTGCATATACTGTATAAGCGCTTTAAGGGGAAATTTTATTTACAGTGTGCTGGATCAAAAGTTCCCCCTGCTTTTTTTTTTTAACCCCAAGCATACATTCTGATAGATTTATGTTTCTATAACAATAATAATAATAGCCTAATGCATTTATTTGAAGGTGCCATTCTTGACACTCAAATACGCTGCGCAATGTTAAATTACGTTTAATAAAAGAATAAAAATTGGAACGAGAGAAATACATGAAAATAAATTACAAAAAAATGGAAAGGGGCAGATCACAATGACAGTTTTAAACAGGTGTGTTTTGAGTTGTGATTTGAATTGAGTGAGAGTCTCTTCATAACTTCCATCGTACTGACACGGTGTTGTTGTGGAAAGCCTGGATTTATTCTTTGCCCTGTGTGCAATCAAAGAGCTGCACTCAGCTGTCAAACTTTGTGGGCCTGTTTGCGCTGGTATGTCATTAGCGCACTGTTCTTTGTGAATTGGATGTTAAGACTGATCAAATGGCATGTGCAAATGAAGAACTATTAAAGATGCTATCAATGGCCACCGTTCTTTGTGGATTCGGCCCGAACTTTTGAAATTATTATATTTTCCATAATCGTCCAGTCCGAATGTAACGCAATACTTTTTGTCGCAATGAAACTCTCGGATTCACTTTGACATGGTTCCTTTGCACCAAAATACAAGGCAGTGGCAAAGCATTGCTGAAGTTTAAAAGAATCTCAACTTACTTCAGCATAGTTCTGTGGGACCAAGACAACATAAAACAGCGTAAAGCACTGTACAGTATACATTTATCATACAAATGTACACTATAGAGAATTATTCGAAGTGTGCACTAGTGCTGATCATTGTCGGTGTACACGATGTGGATGAAGTATATAGGCACTCCAGATACATGCACATGACTCACGATTAAATTACGAGAGAAGTCTTTAAGAAGTGATTGTCAAGGGACAATAAGCTTTGGGAATGTCTAAGGGTCTTGGTGTTGGTCGATCGCGCCAAGCAGCTCTATTATTTATTAGAATATCAATTCAAACAGCATACAGAACACACCACAATTTCAGAAAGTCACAGTAAGTAACGTAACATTACGTTCTAACACAAACTACAGAAAAACACTCACCTTAAAGGAGGAGCACAGATCAATGGAGGAATAGATGCTGCCATCACAGCTAAGGATAGCTAACCAACGACTAAACTCACGTTTACGTGCCCGAATTCTTTAATATGAATAAATATCAAGTTATTGCACGCAAGGTTTTCCAATGCGACGCGTTATTTGCGTGATTTCACGGAATCGTTTATCCTAAATCAGCTCGTGTCGTATCTACATGCGTATTCATTTCAGGCCCGACTGACAGAAGTACTTCTGGGTTCAGCAATAACTGCTTCCGATGTCAAGAAACAGTTCACAGACCGACGTGCAGTTTTTAAAAATACAAACAGCATATTTTTTCTAAAATATTCTTTAGAGAAAATACATGTATATTTCTTTATCATTTAGAGTAAATAAAAAAGACCAATTATTTCATTACATAAATTAATCAATATATTTTGTAATAAAATTTTTTAGGACCGAAGCTATCAATGCATCAAATATTCGGGAATTTTGATCACAATAATGATAATTGGCCTGGATAAAAAAATTAGAGCGTACGGGTCATATGTTGCAGATTTTCATAGGAACATTGAGTTCATTGGCTACTCTGAGAAGTTAGGAATTACCGGTACGCATAATCAATTCCCAAAATACCGGTACGTGTTTCGGCTCAGGCAAGTAAATACGTAACTTTAATTCAACACCTTAGTCAAGTAATATTATTGTTGGTAAAAATTATTTTGATAGGGCGGCCCGGTAGTCCAGTGGTTAGCACGTCGGCTTCACAGTGCAGAGGTACCGGGTTCGATTCCAGCTCCGGCCTCCATGTGTGGAGTTTGCATGTTCTCCCCGGGCCTGCGTGGGTTTTCTCCGGGTGCTCCGGTTTCCTCCCACATTCCAAAAACATGCGTGGCAGGCTGATTGAACACTCTAAATTGTCCCTAGGTGTGGGTGTGAGTGCGAATGGTTGTTCGTCTCTGTGTGCCCTGCGATTGGCTGGCAACTGATCCAGGGTGTCCCCCGCCTACTGCCCGAAGACGGCTGGGATAGGCTCCAGCACCCCCCGCGACCCTAGTGAGGATTAAGCGGCTCCGAAAATGGATGGATGGATGGATTATTTTGATAACTACCACTGCTGCTGATGTGTGGCAGCTGTGTGGCTTAAACCTGACATTGAGTGGTAGTCTAATAAATATGTTAAGTACTGTACACTTCATATTGTAAAAGGTCATGTCAAATATGAGCCAAGTTTATCAACAAAGCATTGAACACAAAAAAAATAAAACACACTTCAGCTCATTTCTTGAATTCAAATGTAGTCAGTAAAAAATGATTTCCAATCTATAACTTGATTTTCCAAAACAAACAGCAGACAGATCGCTTTAAGTCTTAAAAAATATATATATATATTATACAGGCAATGTTGTTTATTTGCCTCGCATGATTCTATCCTCCCGACTACCAATAGTTCAAATTTGTCCTCTGTAAAGGACATTTTTGAACCTAAATATCTCCCACCCAGTGCATCCAATCGCAATAACTCCCTTTGTTACTCTAAAGACGACATTCAGTGCTTTCCAATGATACCAAATTTGTAGGGGTTAGAAAAAGTAAGAAAATGGCTTCCCTGAGTGCAAGCACTTTTTATGAGAATTGGAAAAGTAATACTTTCTATCAAACACATTTTGTCTTGAAATGCTGTTGGCATTTTATTTATAAGACTCTTATGAACACGTTGAGTTGTTTTAAGTGTATTTGAGCCTAGTATTCAAGTGTATTCATGTATTCAAGTATTCTAGTGTTTAAAAATGTAGTGGAATTTCAAAAAAAATCTTTTGGAGTAGTCCAATTACTTCACATAGATTGGGAAATTTCAAAATAAATGTGATTGGACAACATTTTTTTCCTGGTAGTCAGGGGGATATGAACTACTGTATCTTACACAAACGAGCACGCCCTCACATTTTGTGTGCACAATTCATTATATCCTTCATTGGACATTTGTGATGAAATGAAAATTTGCTACAAAATTTAATCTAGTCAGTGTACTGAATAGGCGGTATAATGGCATTGACTAATTGTTCCCGCAAAG
This sequence comes from Hippocampus zosterae, assembly GCF_025434085.1. Lineage (NCBI taxonomy): Eukaryota > Metazoa > Chordata > Actinopteri > Syngnathiformes > Syngnathidae > Hippocampus > Hippocampus zosterae. Next base: position 18,819,067 of record NC_067454.1, on the reverse strand, counting down.
AACCTCAAAAACCAGCGAGTAATGTCGAAAATGTGAGCAACAAAAGTGAAAATGTACAAATTGGTCACAATTCTTTTTTTCAGCCCTTCAGAGATTTTTACCATGAAGTGCCATATTGAACTTAGTTCAGTGATTAAGATGAGAGTGAGCGAATGAGAACCCCAAATTTCAAAACTGTCATTTGTTCAGCGTTGTCCCACGAAAAGATATGATAAATAGTTACATAAATGTGAGGAGAGTTTACTTTTGTCAGAATATCTTGCAGGTATCTATGGTAATTTGCTATTATTCTGTCAGTGCAAGACACCTGCTTCCCACCCCAGTGTTTTACTGGGGTGGGAAGTGTTTAGTATTTTACTTTCCATCACTAAACTCTCATTAACTTGGAAAATAATGTGGTAATTCATCTTAAGCTGCTACAGTGCATTGACTACACTCGCTTTTCCAAAAAAGACTGGAGCTCCTCTATAAATCACTCATGCATTTTTCTTGTCTGGCATGCCCTTGAGGAAGAAGGCCGGCCTGGTAGTGCAGCGGTAGCAAAGAGCCTGAGGCACCACAGCATACAGGATATTAACCAGCAAAAACACAGGTTGGTTGGCAACAGGAACTCTATAAGAGAATGGTGTCCGTGTGTGAAGAGAGGCGCCGATATGAGAAAACTGGGCCTGGTAGCAAAAGAGAGGGAGGAAATAAAGAAAAGGGAAGGCTTTACCATATTGTACTGTATTTATTTCATTCTACTGTATTGTAAAAGAGGCATTTATCTAAATTCTAATACTGTATTTTTTTTTTCCATTTATTCCCAACGGTATCTTCTTCATTTCATAGCTTTTCTCTGGGCCACACTGCTTACAGCACATTTACATGCTTTAATTATTATCCAATCGGATGTGAGCCTCTGTGTTGCCATCTAATCTCTCCAAGGTCTTCAGAATCAGTAGGGTTGGCCAAAACTTTAACTTTATATCCAATGATATTGTTTCTTTAACCATTCAGATTTCAAATTCGCTTGGCTGATGTCAGCATTTTTCTCTCCTCTGATTACTGCAGTTGATCAGTGAAAGCCAAGTTCTTACTTTCTTTCCAGATAAAGTATTGGTATTGAGAGGTAGATTCATTTAGGTGGGTCCCTACTCAAGGTCCACATACCAAATGCACTGCCCGTCACTGATTCGTACAATAACTATTAATTTTTATATTAATAATAAACAATACTGAATACTACACAAACACTACAAAATTTTATTTTTCCATAAATAAATAAAATGTTTAAATTCAATGTGAATGTCAGCTTTGCAGGGGCTATGTGTGCTAATATCTACAGCAATACACCATGGTATCAAATGTCATCATAAAAGTAATTACAGCCACCTAGCGGCAATGCCTGTTAATATTTTCCTGGGGAGGGAGAGTCACCTATTTGAGGTGTGGGGGTTCGATTCCAGCTCTGGCCTCCCTGTGTGGAGTTTGCATGTTCTCCCCGGGCCTGCGTGGGTTTTCTCCGGGTGCTCCGGTTTCCTCCCACATTCCAAAAACATGCATGGCAGGCTGATTGAACACTCTAAATTGTCCCTAGGTGTGAGTGGATGGTTGTTCGTCTATGTGTGCCCTGCGATTGGCTGGCAACCGATTCAGGGTGTCCCCCGCCTACTGCCCAAAGACAGCTGGGATAGGCTCCAGCACCCCCCGCAACCCTAGTGAGGATCAAGCGGTTCGGAAAATGGATGGATGGATGGATGTTTATTTATGTGTTAATAATTGATGTGGCTTGCACACCTCAAGGGTTAGAGGGTCTATTAATATACTGTATTATATATATTGAGTGAGACAACGAAGGGCACTATTTGAGAAAAAACAATAACCAGAATGAGGTCAAAAGCAAATTTGCGTGCGAGCGTGCGTTTCTCGGTAAGGGTAGATCCGGGGAGATTAGTTGATCGAAAAGTAGATCTGGGCACCCCTGTCGTAAAGTGTTTCTTTTAAATCACCCTTTGATTGGAGGTGGGGGTATGATTCGGTGATCAGAGGGGTGGCATTGGACATGTCTCATACTAACCATGGTTGTCAGGGCAACAGCGGTCCTATTTTTAGCTCTGTTCAACAGCTGACATTTATACGAATACCACCAATACCAGCATTCCACCTGGTCTGAAGTCAGCTTCCGACTTCATCCAGCCAGTGAGTGACGTGTCCGCCTGCAGCTCTAACACAACAGCTGCTTTGTTCCCTTTGGGTTACACTGCCACTCTAATTCCTTGGACCAACTTTTTGGTTTAGTTTACGTGCAAAAACACTTCATGTTAATCATGCATCCACTACAGAGCATGTTTGGCCAGATCACTTATCTCCAGATTGGGCAACATTCTGCGTTTAAGTGCTTTTAGAAGTACAGATATCTGGAAATTTAAGTACCGGTACTGTATTTGTACTTGGTTAATTCTGACCATTGCCACTGCCATGTAGCAGTTGGAACAGTTCAGTATGTATGAAAAATATTGAACTTGGCCTTTACTGCGTGCCTTTCAGCAATTTTTCCAATTATTGCATTGCACATTTTCACAACCATCATTTTTGGTTAGTTACTAAGTGAACTGTAATGCATCAAGTTTAGATTACTTGACATCTCTCTGTACAAAAAAATGATAGATACCATTTAATACTCTCTACTAAAGAGAGCCAGACCTCTTTTCTTTTCAGCCACGTTCTTAAAAAAAAACATTTTAAATATTACCTACTTGTGCTACAGCACCTGAATGTACAAGAGTCAGGTCCAGCATCCACTCACATCCTGGAACCAACAAGCTGTAGAGAGTCATGATGTAGTATGGGCCTGAGTACAGCATGCTCACCAGCATCTGACAAACAATTATAGGATTTACTGCTTCTGAAATAGGTCATAGGAATAGAGCGAAAATTTACAACATTAGTACATGGGTGGTATACCAAAAGCCACGATAAGTTGCCTTCCTATTTGGTTTCTGGAATAATTTGGAAAGACGTGAATGCAGCTTTTGACAGCATCGGCTTTGCACTTTCTGGATACTTATATTCCCTTGCCTATTGGAGCAGCATTGTAAAAGTACTGCCTGGCAACAAGATTTTCTGTCCCTGGCTGCAGTTCAGCACAAGTTTGAGAACCTTTATGGGTGGCACACTGCTTTAAAGCAAAGTACAATTTCTGGGATCCAAAGCTAATTTCTTGAAACAGGATCTGTTCTTGACAAACCAAGCAGTAGAAAGCCTAATCCTGTAACCACTGATTAAAACACTGAACAGCGTTCGCACAAACCCAGGGAAGATCTTTCCAAAGGGTTGCATTGGATCTCAGCCACAACAAAAATGTATTTAGTGAATTATTTGAAGAGCGCTACATCTTTGCCATGCAACTTGATGAGCATAATAATCTTCCACCTGAAACTTGTGAACATCCGAAAGTCCAGATGGATAAAACGTTATCACTTTCCAAGGCATCCGCTGAATTGAGATTTTGTCAATGGTCAGTGACAGCGCAGCCATCCAGATGTACTTTTCTTGACTTTGCTTGAAAACCCGCTCGAAGAGTTTGGTCAGTGATAGTAGTAGCAGACCTTCCACTGCATGGTTTGTGAGGAACAGATCCTGTTTTGAAAAACTTGCCATGGATCCAGCAACTCAAACTGATGCTGTAGAGGCTTTTAGGACACCCCATATAACACCCATGTAAACTTACGTGTATTTTAGGGTAGGCAGAGGGGTCCTTCACGTAAGGCTCGTAATGTTGCACGTAATGCTGGCACAATGCGTTGGAACAGTCCAAGGCAACCTAAAGCACCAACTATTAGACTAATGGAGATGCGTTTAAGTCCTTCAATTATATTTGTGTTTCTTACCAGACCTCTGAAGACACAGAAAGACATAGCTGGGATGAGGTAGATTATAAAAAACAAGTCCATAGGTCTGCGGAACATTGTCATCCTCTGAGCTTTCTGTATGCTCTAGTGGAGAAAGAGATATTTATTACATGCATGTCACAGGCTACTTCATTAATGTCTGATAGATTTAAAATATATATATATAATCAAGTATAATTTAATGAAAAGGAAACAATTTGAAGATGGATCGCGATGGTGTACTGATTTGCTCAATAGTGACATTTCCTATTCTGGCATTGTACATTTTGGGCTATTTTTTTTAAATTAAAGCGCAGTATAACTGCCCATGGGTGGAGTTTCCTTTCTTTTGGGGTTTTGTTGGATGGGCGCAGCTAGCAAGGGATGTTTATGCAGTTGTGAGGAAGTGTGGGAAGGATCACAGCCGACTTGTTTCGCATCCAATGGAAGCACCTCCCTTCATTCCCTTTAAATGGCGGGCACAAGAGAGACGTACATGCTACAGTGCATGTCGATGCAGGAGATCAGCACACAAAGTTAATTAAAAAACGAACTGCAAGAACATCTCTACTTGCGTTTCGTTGCAACAATTCCACTCTGCGCACCCCATAGTTGTGCCACAGTAGGTGGGGGAGGGCGCTTTTAAGAACATATTTAAAATGATAATAATTATAATAATTCATTCAATGAATTGGTTTCTGTAGTGATTCAGAAGGATTGACGCACACTGTTGTCATATTTATGAAATAAATATGATGACATCACTACACACATCCAAGGAAATATATTATATATTTATGCCTACCTGAGCCCCGATCATATCCACCAAATTACCGTTACACCACTTATGCCAAAGCTTCGACCTGTCTTTAACTAGTCTCAATTTTAGTAATTTTTTTTCACCTAATTGTCAGGTGTATGTCATGGAAAAAGCCCATGGTCAGACAGAAAACCCAGCAGTGGACAAAACGATCCATCAAATTCCCAAACACAGGAAACTAGATATGCTCCAACACGAAAATTAAGATGTGACAGTTTTTACACTGAGTGTATGTGCGCCGGTTTACAAAGAAAAGTAGCCTGGAAAGTGCATTTCTGAGGACGAGGTAGGGCCTTTTGTGTTTAATCAGGAAATAGATCTTACCGTCAACTCAACAGTTCGTGTGGAAGGGTGGCTGAAGATGCGAAAACACGCCCAAACAGACACTGCGATGTACAGTAAGTGAAGGAAGAAGAGAGGACCCATTTCAGTCCCATATTTTCCTGGAAGTGACAGAAAATCATTTAAGGATCACAATTCATATAAAGAAAAAATAATCATTATGAATACACCAATAGGTAGGAATACTAAATAAAAAATGTGATGGTACCTATAAATCCCAGTATGGACAAAGTACAACAATGTTAGCCTGATAGTATAGTTAGCATGTTTAAATATATGAAAAAATGTAAAAATTATACTCTACTGTACTTACCAACAGCATTCCCAAGAAGGTAGATAATGGAACGCATGACAAAAGACCCTACCCAGTAGAGTCCAATAGCTCTGAAGTTATCCCTGAAAACCACAAATTGTTCATACCGTACAGTAGAGTAGGTCCATTCTTCCTTAATAAAAAAAACAAAAAAAACATGTGGACAGTGCAACACTCACCCCCAGGTAATTGCTGCAATCATGAGGAGATACATCAGATAATGCACACAGCCATCCCAATAGGACATCATGTGACCGTGTGCTGTATTAATGTGTGGATCTGCCTGAAAAGGAGAACCGTCTATATAAGTCAGAGAAAACATGAACTCAAGCATTGCAATGGAAACACCCAGCTTGCCTCTTTCAGGTAAAAAGTCACAAATCCATCAATGATGTTGTCCTGCTCCAGTCCGATGATCAAGTTCACCACACTGAAGAACGCATGGACTGCATACACTGAATACATAGATGCATTTATTTTAGCAGCAAATTTTGCACGCCACAAAGCATTTGATGGATCAGTTTGACAGCTACAATTTACATTTCGCATCCTGACAACAACTGCAATTTACACAAAAAGTGTATAATTATGTTTTGAGTGCATGGTTGAAGTTTCATGTGAGGTACAGAAAAACTTTACATGAATATTTACCATAGAAAAGAGAGTCTAATGGAGCTTTTCTCCGGAGTATAAAACGGGCAGATATGACCAGAAAGATGAATGTTGCACATCCAGCAAAAAAGAAGGCTTCGGCGCTAGAGGGACAACAAGTGGAGACGGTTATACACAGCGAAGTGCTCATTTTACCAACACAAAAATAAATAATACTTATCTGATCAAAGCAAGCCGGAATTACAAGCTCACGCTCACCTGTTGTTGTAGACGAGTGAGTTGAACAAGTAACAGATGGGAATGGACATCAAGGATAGCACAAACACGCCAGTCCCTGCCGAAGCACTCATTGCTGACCGTGTGACAGCCTTTTTTGTCCTAAAATAATAATGATTAAAAAAACTAATTCAGCCATAAACATCCATGATTAATCTATGGATGGTGATAAGATTGATTTGAAAATTAGAAATGAATGGCAATGCTGCAGAGCTGCTTCCACATGCTTGCTTGCTCAAGTTACAATGGTTGAGCAGGTGTTCGGTGGGTGGCTCTAAATGGTACATCTCTTTCTCTCTCTCTCTCTCTCTCTCTCTCTCTCTCTCTCTCTTTCTCCCCCCCCCCCCCCCCCCCCCACACACACACAGATATATACACTTCTGTTATGTTATTATTGGCCACACCGTGCAGACGCTATCACCGAGCAGTGGATGAATAGCAATGTACTGTACATGACGGTCACCAAAATTAAAGGAAGACCATGGTTGGATAATAACATACACATTTTAAACGTTTCACTTAAATGTTGAGTCTAAATGCTAAATCTAAATGTTTTATTGTGATTGGTTGTGACTTTGTTTTGGGTCCTTGAAGCTGCTATCGTCATTTATTTTGTCACCTTTATTTTGTCATAGCGGATTGGGCATGGCCTGATGTTTCTCAGTATTTAAAATCGAGTTGCTCAGTCAGATGTGTCAAGACTTCTTCCCATGCCTTCTGCATCCAGCCTTGTTCTCTGTATTTTTAAATCTGAAGACTTTTTACTTTGCAACTTCCCTGTCCAATCTGTATCTGGATCCTCACAGACATCTTGAGCTTAAAATAAAGTTTCTAAAAGTGGTGTCACTTTCTTGCACATGTATAACAATATTTGTCATCTTAGAGCGATATTTAACATCCATTATCATAGCTGAATCCTCGCGAGGGTCATGGGCGTGTTGGAGCCTATCCCAGCCGTATTTGGGCAGTGGGCAGGGGGCACCTTGAACTGATTGCCAGTCAATCGCAGGGCACACATAGACGAACAATGTGAAACATGCAGAGGAGATCTGCAAGTGATTCAAATTAGGTATCAACCCAATTTAAAATAGGTATTGTCAAATTAATTACTAAAGGTATGGGAACACACAACAAACAACATTATTACACTAATGCTGCACCTTTTTTATATTGTAGGATGCATTAAAAGATCATGTTAGGCTACTTACACTAACAGATTTTGTGTTATTAGAAAAATAATATTTACATATGTTCAAGTGTTTAACTGACCATCTTACGTGTCTGTTTCGTGTGTATTGTTTTGTACTACTTTGTTATCGAAATAAAAGTTAAATAATGTTTAAAATGTTTTTTTTTGTCAAGCGCGTGTGTGTGCGTGCGGGTGTGTTTGTGTGTGCGCGTGTATGTTTATCAATAAAGTTGTAAAGTTTGTCTCACTATGCCTGCGTCATTCCCTGAGCGACGCAACAGAGGCTAGCTAGCCTCAAAGATAGCTGGTGGCTGGACATCAAAGTGTAATGGCAATGACGTAATCAAATCAAATACATGTAACGCGGTTCTGACTTGGGAACGTCCGTGCGTCTATGGCGACCGTTGGCGGCGGCGGCTCGGCGTCAAACCATGACGTCCAAGAGTCCAGCTCGGCTCAGAGTGGAGCTCGGGTGGCGCTCTCCAATGCCGCGACCGCCGCTCTCGGCCCGTCCGCTTCTCCGCCGGTGCTCGCCGTTCACCGGGAGCCCGGCGTATACAACTGGCAGGCGACGAAGAGCTCCCTGAAGGAGCGCTTGTCTTACCTCCTCAACAATGAACTGCTTAGCGACGTCAGGTTTGTCGTGGGGAAAGACGGACAAACGCAGAGGATCCCGGCCCATAAATTCGTCTTGTCCGCTGGCAGCGGCGTTTTCGATGCCATGTTCAACGGGGGGATGGCGACCACCACGGCCGAGATAGAGCTTCCTGACACCGACCCAACAGCTTTTCTGTCGTTGCTCAGGTGGGTAGACGAGGCACAGGTGGTGAAGTTGCGTTTAGAGGGATTCCCCTTTGCCCCGTTCCCCACCGCCTTTCGCAGCATTAGCAGGGGCGTCGCTTTTTCATGAAACAAATTGCAAAAATAACAATAATGCAACTTTTGTCCTGTCTCATTCAACTGGTGCATAGATTTTTAAAAGCTGCTAATTCAACTCAGGTTGAGGTAAAACACCAGAACAACAAAGTATAGGTAACCAGATAATTAATGTGGCAAGACTGAAAACAATTCTGTCCCGCATGGAAGCAAAAATACTTTTAACTGTTATTTTAAAAAGCAAATATCTTCTGATATCAGCCTCTCAAATGTGAATGAATACTTTCTGATTTCCTTAATCTAGGGATAACCAATGTGGTGCCCATGGGTTACGACTAAGGACCACGAGTAGTTCGTGTCCACACATGTCAACCACACATGTCAACGTGCCTTTTCTAAAAATAGCTTATCGGCGATTGGACATTTCGATGTTTTTAGAATGTTGTAGAAGTGATCATTTGAATATGTGAACATTGGCTGAGATTTATAGAAATAAAGCGTTGTGTGTTCCTATTTATCTATTTTCCAATTATTGTGACAAATCATGAACAGTGTCTTCACATCAATCCATCCATCCATCCATTTTCTGATCCGTTTATCCTCACAAGGGTCACGGGATGTGCTAGAGACTATCCCACCTGTCTACGAGCCGTAGGCAAGGTACACCCTGAACTGGTTACCAACCAATCGCAGGGGACACATAGATTGTTCCATTAACCTGCCAAGCATGTTTTTGGAATGTGATTCAAGTCATTTACTAAAGGAAAAATGAAAGACAATAAAACAACAAGTGTAAATGCTTGCAATTTTCATTACGCAAAGCAACTTTGAATACCACCATCGAGTGTTCAAATGGACATATGACAGACAATGTCATAGACAGAGTAGAAGTACTGTGACAACGCAGTAATACAGTTTAGCAAATTCTCCATTGGTGTGAATGTTTGTCTGCATGTGCCCTGTGATTGGCTGGTGACCGGTCCATGGTTTCACCCCGCCGCTCGACCAAAGTCAGCTGGGATGGGCTCCAGCGACTCTCATCGAAATAAGGGCTGAACAATAAATAAGTAAGCAAGATGGATGAAACCTATGCTGGCAGTTTTCAGTTGATCCTCTATCATGTCGTTTACAACTTTGGGATCAGTAAAGTCGCATGTTCTTCACGAGTCCTAATGGGAAAGTCATCAGAGTGGACTTTCAAGTTGTCGCTGTGGGTCCGACTATGACTGGTATTAATGGGCCTGGGATAAGATGAAATGAGAGCTTTGTAAGTGATGTCATAAGCCACCTTCGTGTTTAGTGCTTATGTTTCCACTTTGTAATCAATGGCCTCTATCGTTTCTGTCAAAACACCCGTCTTCTCAGTCCGGTCTGAATCCCGCCCCCCCTCTAAAAGACATAGAAGTGTCCTTCAGATATAGATAGGAAACGAATAGTGCCTGACTACAGAATTCTATTTGTGCCATCTTAGTTTCATTTTGTATTTCAGACATTAATTCGAAACTAAGGCTGAAACTTGAGGAATTTGTGACAAAACAAGTGGAAGACAAACTACCGCTTATTTCTGCCTCAAAGCTTTGCAGTGCCAAGTTCGCAAAAAACAGAATGTCGAAGTTGTAATGCTTAAACAATACATTCTAATTGCAGTATGGCGACTGCAAAGCAGAACTAATATAGCAGTTGCCATCTTTACCCTGCGGCATACATGGGGGTTGAACCCGAGCTTCCATCGCGTAACCGGCTTGGAAACGCAGAGCGCTCACCGCTGAGCTGAGGTAAAAGCTTGGGCTGCCAATGCCCTCTTTCAGGTTTCAAGGAGAGAGGCTCAAGCTGGCATCCGTTACGCTAAAGTATCCTAACAACATGTCTACTACCTCCATCCCAAGGTATCGAGGTTGGCTAATTTTACATAGCCTACCAACATTATTTTCATGGTCTCCGACCTCCACAAGTGGTAAAGGATAGACACAGCCGCTGGTGCGCTTGTAATCGCTTAATTGAGCAAATAGTTTCAAAGTAAACACCGAACCGACACGTCCGTGTTTGCTGTCACCACAAGTGAAGCCAAAGCAGTCAACATGCAGACTGGCGAATGGTGAGCCAGTTAACAGCCAGCCGCAAATCTGACCTCACAATAGCCAGCGCTACACTCTCATTTGTTGACTCCCACGGCATGCACCAGGCCAGGCCTCGCTTTTTTAAGCCACACACACACCCTAAGTCACAGACAGGAGAGTGGAAGGATGGTGACCCCCAGTTGACAAAAATAATACTTGCATCTCACATGTGCATTATGTTGTTTAACCTTTTCAGGCACCCTGTAACCTCATAACACGATAAGCTGTCCACTGTAGTAACCGCTGTCCCTGAAAGGGTTAATAATGCTATTTATGTCTGATTAATTGACAGGATAATTGTTAGAATAATCACTTCTAAAAATATTTCATAGTTGCAGCCCTATCTTATATGAAGATGGTACCTCTGCCCACCACCGTTTTGTTCCAGTTATAACGAACAGTTTAAAAAAAAAAATTGTGAGACTGTTGTGCGCGTTGATCACTGCATAGTTTTCTCTTGTTCCTTTGCACAGGTTCTTGTATTCGGATGATGTTCACATCGGTCCAGGAACTGTGATGTCCACTCTGAACATAGCCAAGAAATACGCTGTCCCCGCTCTGGCCACTCACTGTGTGGAGTTTGTCAGCAAGCACCTGAAAGCAGACAACGCATTCATGTTCCTCACGCAGGTTCATGCTTTCACTTTCTGAATGTACTTGTCACATGACCATGCTTAAAGTCCATTTTCTTGACAAATGTTATGCAGACATTAATGGCTGCAGTTAGTAGTGTAACGTTTTGTCATATTCTAGAGTTTTGGAGGCATTTTCCCTGAAAATTTGAGACAGATTGCTAATTTTATGAATTTTGAGGGAGACTGAAAACTGATCACACCTGGCTGGGCTACAGGTAGGGAAGACCTTGTACTGGTTGCCAGTCAATCACAGGGCTCATAGAGACCAACGGCCATTCACACTCACCATCACTCAGGGAGAACTGAACTTCGCCACACTGACTTTATTGCAACTATTTGTTGGCAATACTAAGACAGCCTTACATAAAACATGTCATCTGTCATAAGTTGTTTCATGAACAAGTCCACTGCACCTGCCATTACAGAATATAACTTTCCAGTTTGAATATGCATTTATTTATGGATGCACCTCAGATGTGTTGGTAAGCCCTGAAAATTGTTCTTGAATGCTTGAATAGAAATTTTGAAAGTGTATGCAACCGGAATACAATTTAAACATGAATGGTAAATTATCAAAAGCAGGTTCAAGATGTTTTTTTTTCCCTGTTTACAGGTTTGATGTATCAAAAAATAATGTAAGATACTCTTGTGTTTCCAGGCAAGGTTATTTGATGACCCTCAGATTTCCAGCCTCTGTTTAGACACCATAGACAAAAGCACTGCAGAGGCAGTAAATACAGATGGGTTCACTGGTATTGACCTTGGTAAGCGAGCCTTCTACTAAAGTAAAATTTCCAACAAGTGTTGCTTGTTCTGGGAAGACTTAATTATGATTTCGTGTGCTGTAGACACTCTCTGCGCAGTTCTCGAAAGAGACACGTTGAACATCAGGGAGAATCGTCTCTTTGAGGCTGTGGTACACTGGGCCGAAGCCGAGTGCAGCAGACAACAGCTTCCGGCCACCTCGGAGAACAAACAGAAGGTACTTGGAAAAGCCCTACCGCTCATCCGCTTCCCGCTCATGAGTGTGGAGAGGTTTCCTACAGGTAAGCTAAGTACATACTCACTGGCCACTGTTTTGAGCACACATGTACCATGTAATGTGATACAATACAAGAAATGTGTTTTTTTTTCTCAGTTCAAATCTAAAGGTACATCAATGTTGATCATGTTCCTGGTGTGTCCAGGCGTCATATTCTTTCTTATGCAACAAGTGCCTCGTCTGGAAATGTGTTCAATCAGGGGGTGTGAAATGTGTTTGTTTGTTTTTTTTACACCTTTAAGCAAACCCCAAACCGCGGCCCAGCAACAATGACAGGCCCCGCTGCTGCCTCCGTGGAGATGAATGCAGCATTAATAGATTTCAGCATGTCGAGAGTCGATGGGGCTACAGCGGTACCAGTGACAGAATCAGGTGAGATGACAACACGGTCAATCTAATAAATGCGAGCTTGACCAGTTAATAGACAACTGCTTCGATCAATGTCTCTTTAGATTCAACGTCAGTAGACGAATATCCATTGTGGGCTTTGGTCTGTACGGTTCTATCCATGGACATACGGACTATCAGGTCAACATACAGGTAACGCTGCCGTGTTTTTAATGCGTGATGTCATTGGCATGACACGTGACGCAATGTGTTGGCAGTTTGGAGTCTGGGCGCAAGAATTTTTAGTATGAAATGCATGCATTACACAGTGCCCGAAATAAACCGCAACGGACACACTTCACCTTTGATAAACATAACTTCCAGTCGTAAAATCGCCTTCCTGACAATGTAGTAAAATGTCAACTGCGTTCTCGCTGAGTGAGTTAATGCTGATTAAATGTCATATTTATTCCCATCTGTCGCCTTCGTTATTGCCGCTTTAGTTTGACAATGGTTCATACACAATGTATAATTTTAATGTTGTGAAGGACATATTTCTACAAACAAGTGGAGACTCACTCAAACAGCTGTTTCGTAGCAACACACTTTGTTTTGCCTCATTTGATTCAAGACATGAATCCTTAATATTCATATGGCCATCTCTTTAAGATGCAATACAATACATGCTGATTTATATAGCGCTTTCACAAAAGCGGCAGCTGTAACGAAGCACTTAACAAAACAGTTAACAAAGTAAAATAATACACAGCACATAACATTAAACACGGACAGTCATGTAGTTCTAACCACTTTTCCATCACACGCTTTGTTGTTTGAAGATGAGGGGAATATTTAAATTGGGAACATTTGCAGAATTCCCCCCGCTTAATTTGCCATGGAAATTTAACTCTAATCAACAACAAACCAGCAATTTGATTCAAAATATCAAACCTGTTACTTTGCAGCACTGTTGGAACACTTCACAATGTTTTACAGTGAACCCCTGCATATTCGCAGTTTGACATTTTCACAGTTCCCTATTCACCCTTTTTTTTTAATTTTATTTTTTTATCATCCGTTATTCACTGGGGGAAAAACTGAGCTTGTTGCTGTTTTTTTTGGGGGGGGGTGTTTTTTTGTGTAGATAATGGAGAGCGACAAACACCTCACTGTGGGCCAGAACGACACAGGATTCAGTTGTGACGGCACATCAAACACCTTCAGAGTAATGTTCACAGAGCCTGTGGAAATCCTTCCTAATGTCAGCTATACTGCATGCGCCACCTTAAAGGTGAGACGCCTTTCCAACATCAACTTTCAACTGCCAAACAATCAGTGAAGATTCATCATGTTTGTTCATTTGTTATTTAGGGACCTGACTCCCACTATGGCACGAAGGGGTTGAAGAAAGTCACCCAGGAGTCAGCAACAGGGACTAAGACAACATTTGTCTTTTTCAAATCCCCCGGAAACAATAACGGTACCTCGGTGGAGGACGGACAGATACCAGAAATTATTTACTATACATAGATTGACATCAGAAGACTTGGCATCGCTTGAATCGTTTTGTGCTTCGTAATCCCGGGGAATGAACACTGAGTGGCAGCTTGTTTATTGCGAAATGCACAGACACAAAGATTGTTCCATGCGACAGAGGTTTAAAAAAAAAGCTACTTCCTGCTTCAATGTTATTAGATGTAAATATGTAAATGATGAGAAAAAGCAAATGTTCTCCATCTAATAAAGACTGCAGACTTAGCTGGAGGCAAACAAGCGAATGTTGTCCCCCCACAAGCTGCTAGTGCTCTTGTTAGTCTTGCATGACTCAAGCTTCAGAGTCAGCCACCAGTTGTCACCAACATCACACTTTCAGTTGTTCTGGAAAGTCGTTTGAGCATTTATTTCATATTCCTTGATATCCAGCTCGGGGTTGAAGGACTAGTTCGGGCTTTGTCCCCAATAGTAGGAATCGGCGAGTACCAATACCAGGTATCCGAACCGGGCCGATAAAGGCCTTATTTTTTTGTTATGAAACTTTTAATGGAAATTTAGAGGCCTTATTTTAAGGTATTGGATTCTTATGGAGTCTGCCAATATCGGTCACCTTCCCAAAAAATAGTATACGTAACATAATAATATTCGTAACATGTGTGCGCCGTTTTGTAAAACGCTGTGTTACTGCTGCAGCTGTTGTGAAAGCGCTATATAAATCAGGGTGTATTGTATTGTTTAAAATTCGGCGAGTTAGTGCTTCACAAGTAGTACCAGTCGCAGAACTGTAAAAAGTGTATAGTTTTTCCTCTATACATATGAGTATAGTATGAGTTGCCCGGGTGTGCGGAAATGTCATACAATAGTTACTTGTACTGAATTGGCGTATTAGTGACAATAAAGGGCGTACTCGTACATTGACCTTAAAGGGTGCCTGTGGTTGTCAGATGAAAAAAATAAACATGGTTCATCAAGAAAAAGTGAATCCAAACACATTTTGATTATACTGGTTGTATAAAGCAATCTCATAATAGCTCGCGGGACATTTCTGTCCAAGACACCGTGGCAGTTAACGCACGCAGACATACAAACCAATTCCAATGAAGATGACACGTAAATATAAATTAAAAACAGTACACTGATTTGCAAATCATCTTCAACCTATATTTAATTGAATAGACAACAAAAACAAGATGTTCAAACTGACTAGGTTCATTGTTTTGGCAAATAATCATTAACTGAATTTTATGACTGCAAAATGTCCCAAAAAAGCTAGGTCATTGTATTGTTGTATTATACTGTTACATCACCTTTTAACAACATTCAAAAAAAACGTTTTGAACCCAGCTGTTCCCAAAATATGCTCTTCACATGTGGGATGTTTCAAACAGCTCCAGTATTTGATGAGCATTCATCAACTTACTCAGTCTTTTTAGCCACGTGTCCCAGATTTTTTGCAACGTGTTGCAGCCATAAAATTCAAAGTTAATGGTTGTCTGCTGAAAACAATGGAACATTAAATATCTTGGGTTTGTAGTGCATTTAATTAAATATAGGTTGAACATCAATTGCAAATGTATTCTGCTTTTATTATGTTTAACAGAATGTCCCAACGTCATTACAATTGGATTGGAACTTGCTCCCTCTTGGTCTGCAGGAAGCAAAGTCGTGACGTAGGGTCGTTGAAAGGTGAGGCTGGATCAATATTGTTATTAATAGAATATTGCCGTTTGGCAGTACCTGTGCGCTATCATGGTGGAATGCAAAGCACGTGGACATCTCAATAACAAGTGAAAAATTAAGCATAAGCATTGGGGCCAAACACGAATTAGAGGTGACTCAAATAGGACAGTGGAGAAAAAAAACACCAATTGAGCAGTTCCTGAATCGAGTTATACACACACACAAACGCACAGATAAAGCACAAAAAAAAGTACCTCATTTACTATCATGATAAAATTGGAGGATACATTTTTTTGGACTGTATGCCATGTTTTTCAGTAAAAGTACAATTCAGGTAGTCATTCATTTGTGTGGATTCAGGGGTTAAATGGTTAACAAATGGCGATTGGGGTATGACTCCAGCCCCTAAGGACTTTATATGACAACAATAACGATCTGGCGAATCCCTCAATAGCAACTGTTGGGTGCAAGGTAAGGCCCCGTCAGGGCCGTTCCAAGCATGGCACCTTGCATTAAAATACGCCAGGGGTATTGCAGCCATGCTGTTTTGGTGAATACAAGACTAGACACTAAGATGGCAACACCAGATATGCATCAAATTTGACAAGATTGCTCCGTTTCCCCATCAATACCTTGAATGGGGCCGTCAGAGATGCCCTGTAAGCTGGATATCAAGGATTCTGAAGAAATGCTAAAACCGCTTTCCATATATCTTTGCTGAGTTCTTTGCAAAAGGACAATATATGCAAATGTACTTATGTCTGTTAGTATATGTACATGCTACGTACTGCTTCCATCAACTCAGCGTGTTTTGTGTAACTTTGTTACTGTTACCTGCTGTAATACATACATGTTTGCTTAGCACTTCTTTGAAATTAAAAGAACAGCTTCATTTTGTATTACAAACTTGAAAATGTGTTTACTGTAGCTCCCTATGAGATGGCTTTTTATGTTATCCCGTCTCTTTTTTTTTCTTGCCTTTTCTCTCTTTTAATCATACAGACACGGCCATCTATCCATTGGCAAGACCCAGTCTACTGCTTCTATTTTGAAAGTTGCGCTTTTATTTGCATACATGTAGACTTGTGCCTGCAGTGTTGCCAACTTACTGACGTGTTTGCTATATTTGGCGCCTTTTTTGTCCCATCTCGCAACTATTTAAAAAAAAAAAAGAGACGAGCAAAAATGACGACAGTGGTCCTACATTAGCAACACTCTTATTTTCTGTATGGTGGAGGGAAGAGGGCCAAGATGATTTATCCTGGTTTCATTTAATGTCATCACTGTATCATTATTAATCAATGTCAACTGAGACCTTTGGAGGAGCAGTTGCTCAAAGTTAGCAGTGGGCCACATTGAACTTTAACTATTGTCAAAACAATAGAAAGATAACGTGTCTATAAAAATTTGAGTTTGTGACCATTCAATACAAATGTATGAGCTTCCGACGGAACAACTGGATAAGCAAATCGAGAGCCTTTTATGGAAATGCTAAGTTTAGGGTAGAGGCCTGCGGTACGACAATAAACGTTGAGGGGTGGGGGGTACTGTACTGTAGTCACATTGAAGTTTCTTTTAGGCTGGGAATAAGCTACAAAAACCTTAAAGTACATTGTAGGCTATTGAGTACAGCATACTAATTGACACTGCTTCTCTAATTTCCGCCCCCCCCCTCCCCGGAAAGAAGAAAATATTTCGCGCCCACAACCTCTCCATAAGAATCTAAATGACTTTGAGGTTACCTGAAATTGATTTTTTTTTTTATCAAATCCTCAATGACTGATGATTATTTTGGTTTGTTTACATTCATCCAGTGGTTTGTGTCAGCGTGGAGGCTTTCCTGATACATTTAAGTATTCGTTTTTAATTAACGGCACTCAGTTCTGCTCAATTTGGCATGCCCCCCATTGAATGTACTGTACAGGATGTACAAAATGTTCTAGGTATGAGATGTATTTGACTTCACAGCAACTTTAACGTGCAGGGGCATGTTGTGCGTATGTCCAGCTGGTAGGAGTTATGTATGCTGTATTTTAATGATAGATGACTGACTACTAATTAATTCACATATGAACATACTGTATATAGAAATGTGCGATTAACAGCAGGAGTGGCCCTGAGGGGGGGGGGGGGGGGTTATTTGGTGTCCTCTGCTCCCGTTAATATTTAAAACACGTTTATGTAGGCATATCCTTAAAATACACACACAAACAGACAGAGGCTGATTTTGTAGTTTCAAAATATTCAACTTACTTCAATAGTCAACTTACTTCAATAGTTGAAATTACTTTCAGATTTCAAGTTTAACTGTTTTGTAAAGCGCTTTGTTACAGCTGCCGCTGTTGTGAAAGCGCTATATAAATCAGCATGTATTGTATTGTATTGTATTGTATTGTTAACAAGGCCGCTATGGTACAGGGAAAGACCTGAGATTAAAATTGGCTCCATCTAGTGATCAGGAAGGGAATTATGGACCGGGGCATCTCACCCACCTCGACCCTACTGTTGAGTAAGGACAAATCAAATGATATGATGGTTTCTTTCTCTCTTTTCTGAAAACCCAAAAAAGTATGAAATGCTGACATTTCCGGAATGACCAATATAGCGTGCGTATTCTGCATGCCCCCCCCCCCCCCCACCCAAGATATAATCAGACTAACAAGCAGAGAGCACTGTCTTTACACGGATGACCTGAGCGTCTGCATGATTAATTTACGGTGCAGTCGAACGAGCAAAGCAATAAAAGTCTTCTTCTTTAGTCCAAGAGTATGCATGAGTGTAAAGCCTTACGATTGACCGCACTTCTATTCGCTGCTATACATCTATAGGAAGCTGCGGGGTGTTTATTTCAGTGGAGAGCGCAGAGCAGAACTACTTTGCGATTCACACGTGTCACATGCTGCGTGAACGCTGCACTGGCCTGGACCTACCCTAACCCCCCACTGCACTTTCCAACACCAGATGTAGGTCACAGAGTGCTGCAGGGGTTGCATGCGGGGTGTGTGTTTTGCGTGTGTGACTTTAGACGTGGGTCGGGGAGGGACCGATGATTGTAGTCTCCGCCAAGGACATGGCCCCCAGCACACAGTCTCCACGGCTGTCACTTTGCATCATCCCCAACAGGCCGCACAATGTCTGACAGGCTGCCAGACAGGCCGAGGGGATTGTTATGGCTCATTCTGCTACTGCCGCTGCTCTCTCGACTGTTTTTCCTCGCTCGCCACCTCACATAATACATTAATGACGTACTAATTAAAATGTCATGGCCAGTGAATGGAGTCACAAGTGATACCTTTCTAACAAGTAGGAAGGCGTGTCACAGGATCTGACATGAGAAAGGCTAAACAGACAGTCGGCGTTCTTAGAACAGCAAAATATTTTGCTAATACATCTTGAGTCGCTGTCAGTCTTTAGATCATACGAAACTAAGGTATGCCAATTGACATTACTCGATATCAGCAAATATGGACATGCTGTACCACATCAAAAAAGCGTGCGACCAAATCCTGTCCTGTTGTGACCAAGTGAAAAAGTTGGTAGCACCAGTGCTAACAGTGCAAAAGTTGGTGTAGAGCGGTAGGAAAAAATAAGTTGCACGAAATAGAGAGTCAATGGGGAGAAATGGGGCGACAAGCGGTTGAATAAATGAGTGAAGTGCAACTTTTTTTGGGTTGGTTTGTTTTTCTGAAGCTGGCCTCCAAAATGGGAGCGATATAGGAGTGAGAGTCACGCTGAATGTGAGCAAATCGGTGGAGAATCGTTTTCATTGTGACTGTATGGGACAGAATTGAACTGAAAAGTGCCACATACAACTCGTCATTGTAATGGTAGCAATCGTAAATTTGATTTAGAACCATTTGTTTTTATTTGATATATTTTGATAGATGCTGATGAGATGAACTGTGCACGCATCACCACCTTCGTGTTTCACCGAATCATGCTTCCTTGGTGGTTGCACATGAACTACCGGGTTAGGCATAGTGGGTGTGCCAGAAGTCTGGATGGGCAAAATCGACGATACTTGGAAGTGTGCGAGCCCGGCCTGTTTAAAAAAAGATTTGCCTCGCACCAAACGAAGCAAAAAACAAAAACAAAACAATGGTTTGGAATTTCAAAAATGTCTCCGGTAAATCAAGGTACCACTTTATTGAAAATGGTCCATAGTGAGCAGCTTCGACGAGCACAAAGCCATATGCTTCATTTCATTTGAAGTCGTGTTTGATTATGGTTAAAACAGTTCACTTACAATCTTCACTAAAATGTCTAATTACATCATGTATTTACCAACTTGCATACAATAATAACAGGCAAGATAAATCTCCCCACCCCCGTTCAAGCGGCACATTTGTGAAAGTATTCCTATGCTTTTTAATGGGTCAAATTTACATTTATACCATAAACTCATGATGAAAACAAACATTTCTGTCACTGTATGAGACTGGCAAGACGTCATAAAACAAACTAACAGATACAACATTGCTATTTATACAAATGATGAAATCCTCATACCAGAGATCAGTATCGGTCATAACTCATTGGCCGATGATAATGAGAGTAGTTTTCCTGATGTGAGTTTGACTGAGACCCACGATCATAGCCCCCGTGCTGGTCTTTGTCTTGCTGATGCCTGTAATGCTCTTCTCTACCAGGGCGGTCCCCCCCCCAGCCGCGACCTCCTTGATGGTCCTGGTACCTGCAGGTAGGCAAAGAACTCAACAACTGATCTTGTTTAAAAAAAAAAAAACTCTGGTCAGGAATGCAATAACCACAATCTTAAAAAAGAATGTGCTTATCTTTTTTACACTTTTTTAAATTAATGGTAAAATGTAAAATTCCAGTTTGTAATGATTATCATATCACATTAATTATTTTTGTCTTTTTACAGTGTTGTTTAGACTTACAAGTTTAACTCCTGCTATCATAATGCTTGGAACTCAAAGCAGTTATATCTCAATCATTTATACACACTGAAATGAATGGAAATGTTATTAATCCGTTCCAACACCGTCCCAAAAATACTAAATAGCACTCGACTGTATTGAAGTACATGTATTACCATTTTAAGGAATGTAGTCAATTCCAAGTAATTACAGTCAACCTCGGTTTTCGAACGTCTCTGTTCTCGACTAGAAAAAATGAGATTTTTACACCTCGGATTACGACCGAAAACCGGTTTTCGACCAAACCCGAATATGCAACTTGACTCCTCTGTGCTTCCTTACACGAGAAAGTGACGCTTCCTCGTGTAGCGTTCAATGTGAGCACACGTGTTTGTTGTGATTTACGCGAAGCTGACTGTTGTTAATGTTATTTCTGCATCGTGTATTAGCCCCTAATCATGGGCGAATAAAATTCGCTTCGAAAAAGCCTTCTGGACGGATTATGGTCGAAAACTGAGGTATGACTGTACTTTGAAAATACATACAACAGTGCTTCAAGTAACATTAACGTATGCCTGGTAAAGTATCCATAAGATAATACACAAAATATAGATAAGGAGAGCGAGAGAGTGCTGTTTAATGGTCTATGGCTGGATGGATGCAAGGCTTGAAGAGCCGATGATGAGAAGAAAGGAGCGTTAGCGCGGAGCGCCGATGCGGATTTGGAACTGGGAGTCGCGGTTTGGAGTTTGAAGCGGATTATGTGGGACAGGAGAAGTGAACTAATCTCTTTTCGTCAATGGATGCTACAGCTTTGTGTTTGCTTTCAAAACTTAGCTTGTAGCAGACGTGTGCATATTTTCAGCATGACGTCTCTGACCCACTGGTGAAATGATCCTCTCCTCTTTCATCTATAACTGCTTCAGACAAAGTGTATGCAGAAAAGTGGTGAAGATTGCACGACTGTCTGTGTCCTATGTGTTGTGTTATTTTTGTTATTTTGACTTCAAAATGGAGCTGCGAGAGTGGCTGCCTTTCCAGCAGCTCCTATATTTTGTTGTTCTACTTCTTCCTTTCATAACTGCTGCTGTGAATTGGGAATTTCTCCATTGCGAGACTAATAAAGGTTTTCTTATCTTATTTTAAGAGATAAAAATCCAGGATATGAACTGTATACTTCGATGTCATGGACATTTTACACCATATCTACGAAATATATTTTTCCCAACACTACCTTCTGTCTCTTGCTTGATAGTTTCCTCCGCCACGACCTCTCCACTCCTCCACGATAGGAGGAGGATCAGCTGGCCTGTTCACATACTGCTGGTACTCTTGATCCTCGGAGGAATATCTTTGAGCGAACATTTCCTCGTAACTTTGTTGTTCTTCCATGGTTTCACTCATTCTGGAATGAAGGAGATCTAAAATTACCAAGCCAGTGATAATTACCAATACAGTGGTACCTTGACTGATGAGTTTACTGTAATTTGTTCAGTGACCATGCTTAGAACTCAAAATACTAATTTCTCTAGTCATCGTGACACACTGAAATGAATGGAAATATAAAACGATCATCATCATTCTCTTCTTCTTTTCTGAGGTTAGGTTATAAGGGCAGGAACTTAAGCAGGGAAGCTCAGACTTCCTTCTCTCAATCGGGAGGATGTCCTTGGTCGACCTCGAGGCCTCCTCCCAGGGGGACATACCCGGAACACTTCACCAGGAAGACGTCCAACGGGCATCCTGACATGCTACCATATTTTTTAAGATAGTGTAAGTTTTACCATGTCTGCGTCTAAAAATACAATGTCTTGTGTATGTGTTAAATACAGAAATAGCACCAGTAACTGATGCTATGCCTTTTAATACGACGCACCATATGGTCATGAAAATACGGTATATCGATAGGTCGCACAACTCTACCTTCTGTCTCCTCCTTGATGGTTGCCTCCTCCGTGACCTCTGCAGTCCTCCGTGATTTGAGGAAGATCAGCCGGCCTGTTCACATACTGCTGGGGCTCTTTGTCGTCGGAGGAAAACATGGGCGTGAACACCTCCTCTGAACTTTTCTGTTTTTTCGTAGTTTCACACATTCTGAAATGAATGAGACTCTGGTTAACATGTGGAAAATAGCTCCTATAATATGTATGTTCAGTGACATGCAAAAGTATTTTCCCCATCTAATTTTTTTTTAACTCACTTTAATGCCTCACTACAAGTAACATGTCATTGTCCTACTTGTATGTCAAAGTTGACCTGACGACTAGTGAGTCCATGTAGTAGCACATGTACCTTTAGTTGATTATCAAGGATATCAAATAAATGCTTAACTGGCTTGCTATAATGATAAACTAAATGCTCCGTTATTAGTCCAAATAAAAGTAAGCACTAGTGGGGCGACTCACACGGTTGCACAAGTAAAACAAATGAGTGACTTCATTTCAATTATTTTTTTTTGGGTTTCTGTATTAAACATCTCGACTCAGCAGCTGGACAAATGGGCCAGACTAGTAGGCACTACCTGGCGCAGAAAGCTACGAGCGCGTGACTCATCTCGACAAGTTGGACCTAACATCTGTTCCTAGTTTAGCACGGTAGTTTACTATACAGTAATGTATTATTGCGTACTAGTCAGCCAAAAGTGGCACGAGTTGTGGGGAGGAGGGGGGGGGGGCTAGTAAGACTGTCGTTATATTGAACCTCTTTTTCAAAGTGTAGTGAATAGTTTATTTACATGGTAACCGAAAAAGAGCATAGGCTACACGTAAATGGACCTTTATGAATATCAAGGACATGGATTAAATGCTGAAAAGGCGTCCCTGTTGTTTACATTTGTTACATTAGGCCTCCTTGGTTATGTGTGGGCACTATAGAAAGCGTCAACAACTCGCGTGCATAATCATAACAAAATATGATTCGATGCAAGTTGGTATTCACAAAACCTGGAAACAACAAAGCAGGAAGGAACAACGACGTACATTTTCTGAAAACATACCTGAGCATACCATGAAAATACTCAAAGAATTCCAACGAACAATAAAGTTCAGTGTACAAATTGAAAGCCGCTGAAATTGTTCCCCCTGGAAACAACGAAACAGATAAAAACGGTTCCGGCCCGGCAGCACTCGCACGTGCATTTGATGGCTGGCAATCACCTGCCACTTAGGGATGAAAATATACATCGTTTACATATACACGAAAGTTAACGTCGGATTGGTTATTATTTCCAAAGCAAAATATATTGAAATACACGGAGTGTCCATGGGTGGCACATTTATTCTCGATAGATTTACAATTAAATAGTTTAGTGTTATATTTGTGGAAAGCGACACGAAGTCCTTGGGAACAATGTAAGTGCACGAGAGAATCAAACTGTAATGTGGTCTACTGTTAAATCTGTAAAGTGTTCAAGATTTGTGTTTTTGACCAACAAACAAATGTCCCTTACTTCCTTGTATCAGATTATTCACTGGGGGAGTAGTAGCAAGTACACTCTGTATATGTCGATTCTTGTGTTTAAAAAAGAATTTAAAAAGACAAATGGCACAGCAGTATTAAAGATGTCTATATATACAGGTGTATATATACAATAATGTGTGTGTGTATATGTATATATATATATGTATAAGGGAATTGAATCATGTTCAATTAAAAAATCTTTTCTGGCGTGTTGGAAAAGGGAAAAAAAAGTGTGGGCGTGTGAACAGGTATAAACCGCTCCGCGTCGCTGCTGCTGCTGTTAGTTGACGCGCGCGGAACTTGAGCCCACTCACTGTGGAGGGTCGAGGAAGGAAGAGGAACAACAAAGTCACGCAGGTGAAGGCCAACATTAACGCCACTAATTTAGTCGCCACTTTGAAGAGGGCAGCGAGGTGAAAGGTCTAGTTTTATAGTTTTATTTTTTATTTTATTCTTTTTTTTTAATTCAGACGCTGCCGCTTGTGTGACGAGGGTGAACACAGCAGGCGAAAACTTGGTTGACAGGAGGAGACAGAGCTTGGCGAAACCTCAACCCCACGAAAGAAACAAGTGTTGGGAGAATTTTTTTCTTTACGCGACAACAGGACTTGTTTGAACGAGAACGTTAACCTCTGAAGATTGTGGACTTTGAGTCGCGTTCGCCTCGCGTCACGTTGTAGCGCACAGATCCCTAGTATCACCGCGTTACAATGGGGTGAGTACACTGTACTATCCAGACTTTACTGAATGTGACACCTGCTCTCGTTTTGTAGTCCTTCAAAATAAATGCAACCCCTTGATTTTCCCTCTTTCGTGTAAAACGAATGCAGCACAGCACGATCGTAATTCTTAATCATAATTCTGCCACTTGGATCTGTGACCCCAAATTAGCGTCTATCAACCTCATTAAAATACATGTTGTTTCACTGACACAGAATTGTTGTATGAATTGGCCATAGATTGCGGTAAATCAGTATGTACAAAATGTGCTTTTACGGTCATGGTGTCATCCAGCGCTGCCCGCTGGGAGTGCGTGTTGCAATTAAGTGTGGAGGTCGTTGTGGGCACCCACGGTGGTTCACTCGAGACTATTTCTCTCTTATGCGGTCTGTGGACTACCAGTGGTCCAAGTCGATGCTGGTAGTCTACCACTGTCCAATCGAATTGTTACGTAATAAAAGCAATTTTCTCTGTATTCTTAATGCTATATCCAGGTTACGGTCCGGATACAACTGTAGAATGCTTTGTCTGAAAAGGAAAGACAATTTAATGCACTGGCAGAATTACCAGGGCACAATAGTGGAATGATCTTATGAGTATTATTATGCATATTCAACAGCTAGTACCACTACAAGCAGGCAATGAAACTTACGAGTAAACTACTATGCCGGAGTAGTGAGACTAGTAAATGTTTGTCCTGCCCGAGTGAACTCCAGCACTCTGCTAGAATCATCAAAATTCCTGCTTGTTTTTTTAATTTTTGCCTTACTCGCAGTAACATGTGGCTGACCTACACGTATGACAAAGTAGCCTACTCATGCAACAAAATGCAGTAAAGGGGACATTTTTTTCTTACTGGTAAGATAATTGATCTACTAGTCAAGTCATTGTACTTTTTGTATTGGTATTGAAGGCAAAGCACATACTAATGTACCTTAAGATGAATAGAAAATATATTTGCAAACCGTTTACTCAGCATGACAACTTTGACATAACGGCAATACACTAACATATTACTAGGGAGGCAAAATTGTAGTTGGCAACTGCATACTACCAGTACTGCGAATTGCATAAAATTGTATTGGTTAACATTGACCGCTTCATTAGTAGTCTCTACTCTTTGTGTGCAGACGGCAACTCGTACACAGCTTTGCCACGAAGACAGTCGTTCTACGAATGTGCCGAATTGCCTTACTAGTGAGGACAAAGAGCATACTAGTACACAGACTTTAAGATGGCCATCTAGGCTATTGAATCAATGCTCAAACTGCTTTCCATATGTATCTTTTTTACTTGTAAATAACAAACAGCTATGCTGCTAATGCTAATAAAATGTGTGTATCTATTTCTCTTGAGAGAGAGGAATCTATGCTTTAAAAGGTCTGCATAAAAATACATAAAAAATGCAGTTTGACAATGTTTAGTTTTTGATCAACACTATAACAAGAGATTAAATAAATACAATTCAGAAATCAAGCAGATTTTTTTTTAAAGAAAAGCTGATGTAGCACGAGAAGGACCACATCCACAGGTGTTTTTAATTTTCTTTGGCTGTTTTTATGAGGGTGCTACAAAAGGGTATATTGACGCAGTACACAATAAATGAAGGTTTTGTTTTTGCACTTGTGAGAGTTACAATTGACAAAATGTTTTACATCAAGCATCGTTCAGTGTTTTATGATGCCTGGCAGTTCAATTCCCTTTCCATTTTTTTCATTTGGAAAAATCAATTCTAAATCCAAACAAATCAGAAGCCAACTGGCATCCTAGAATGTGTCAATCGATTTGACGTTCCACTGCATGAATGTGGCAATATGTTTATTGTCATGGAATTCGTTTTTGGCATTGGTACAAAGCTGCACTGAGAGGCGTTTCTAATGATTTCTCTCAGTGTGAGTATACTGATTCAGGCATACATTGAATTTACTCATTTTCATTTTGTCAAGTGGATGCATGAAATAAATGTCATAGTCTAGTCTATTTTAAAAAAAATGTATCTGGATCCAGATGATTTTGTTTCATGCGACCACTCGACAAAACTGAATTAAACGTACTTTTATTTTTTGAGGGTATGCATATGTGCATCTGTTCTTCCTTGAATGTGCAGTGGAGGAAAAAATACAATAATAGTGTGTGTGTGTGTGTCAAAGGCCAGCAATTGACAATAATTGTCAGTTACCATAAAAAGAGTGAATTTGGCTCGAGTAATTTAAAAGGAATGCCGCAGTACCTGTTTTCCCTGATCACACTTTTGTTTTTAAAGGTGACTCCCACAGCCGTGGCTCCCTCTCATTAGGTCTGCGTAGTCGCCCAAATGCTTTGAAATGTCGTCCACAGTGTTGTCATTAAACTGGCCCCTGTGGACCTGCAACCGTGAGCTAGCCTCAACTCATCTCGCCAACATGGTGATGCAGCGCTCGCCTGCTTTTAGTCACTGCCAGCATGGAGTCACTCTTGACACCTCAATACGTCTGACAAGGCCAAATGGATCTTTCCATTCTTTAGACCCACTAATAGGTCACTTTTACTTGTTCTTTCTTTTTTTGTTGGTTGTCTATGTTTTGCGCCTTTTAGCCCTGGGCCATTTGCTACTAAATGGGGTTATAGATTAGGAATAATTTGCACTTCATGTGAACTTTCACTACCCTCCTGACCTTGACGCATTGGAATTGATTTCATTCCCATGTGTAATTTACAATTGTCACTTTCCAGGGGGGGAAAAAAACAGTTATTTTAGGACCCCAGAGAGTACCGAGGTGTATGCACTTTGGTGATGATAGTGTATCCTTTCTAATACTTATAAATACATTTCACTTGCTCCTATTTATTGGCTTGCGGAAATGTTTTGGAATAGACTGAAGTTATTCCTTTTCTTACTCACGGACGCCAACAGCAATGTGAGACGCATATTGCTATTTAAAGTAAGTCCTGCTGGGAGCTGCGCTAACACTGGTATAGATGATAATCTTCTGGCTGGCTACAGACTGACAACTAAAGGCTTAACATTCATTGATTAGGCTCACATGTGACGAGGCCCCAGGTCTCTCGCTGCCCCGCCAGGAGAGCAGACTACATAAACCTAATCTGAGTGTGGCCTCTCCGTCTGGTCAGTAGGCAGGCCATGAAGGTGTAGAAGGAAAGTGGCTGCACCAGTTGGTGTTAAAAGAAAGAGGAGCAAATGATAGAAGACAGGCTGAAGGCGGATTGCAAGTCTCTTTGCCAGATGGTTGAGGCCTGGAAGGCCATCTGCTGCCATGCTGTGCCTCAGTGGAGACTTCTCATGTCCTCTTGCTTGCAGCTCGCTGATGACGCTGGGATCTGTGAACCACTGCCTCTGTTGACCACTGTGCTTGATGGTTAGAAAAATCAAGCCCACTCTCTTCTTTGATGAGCTGATTAACCCCCTTGAAATTATAAGAGGAAACTTGTCACAAAAAGAGTTTGGTTGTTGTGGTTTTGTATCCTTCAGTTTAAATGTGTCCTTGTTACACGCACAGACACACACACACACACACACACACACACACACACCCTTCTTGCCATCAAACGATATGTTTGCTCATTCCCTGCCAGCCGTTTTCAAAGTATACAGGATAAAGAGCATTTGGACTGAGCTGTCAAGACCCACCAAATATTGTGTTCCATGACAATGTGTAAATATCGATTATACCAAAAGAAAAAGAAAGGTCTCTTCTTTCACCATAAAAATAAGTTTGTTTCTATGCTTTTCCCTTCTTTAGTCATGAGAAATTTGCAGTCGAAAATGGGCTTCCCCTACTGGTTTGACTAGCTGCCATCCTCCTTGGATTTAATTCTCGCTTCAAAACCCATGCTGTTTTGTCTTGTGATTTTTGTTGCATTTTTGTAAACTGTTTTTATGACCTCCATTAGTTTTTATTTATTTTATTAATTAATTTTTTGGGGTGCTATCTACCGCAGTATGGCTCGCTGGTCAACTGTCTTGTTTTTAAATATATGGTTAAAGCAAGTAAATAAATCGGATGGGATTGTTGTGACCCATCCAAATGTGAAATCGGATCACATTTTATGATTCATTTATGCAGAAATTCAGACCATTCAAAAGGCTTTGCATACTTGACTATTGATGACTTTCAGGAATTCGTTCATTTATCTTCCACTCTAACATATTTTGGAGGGATTGTGCATGTATTATGCATATCCGCATACTGTATAATCAAGATAAAATTGATTAGCACCAGCAGTAAGTAGAGAATAACTGTTTGTAACTCTGCGTTCCGACTCACTCACTCACTCCCCTTTTCCATCAACGTGTGACTCACATCTGTACATGCAAATTATTCGAATTTGCCAGAACTCTGTTCTAAGTAAGATGGGCTAGTATCATCATTTATGATGTGCTCCCAGGTAGAGTTTAGCTTTGGCCTGACTTTTACTGTGCAACCATGAATGATGTAGCCTCATCCACCAGGTGGTTCAGTAGAACGTGTCCAAGGCACGTTACATAGAGCAGCACGGCCAAATCACCTCCTCACTCACCTTTGCTTTGTGCTGGGAGTATTCAAATGACATAAAAGCTACATTAAAAAAAGCGTCATAAGCTGTCTCCCTAATGACGTATTGCTGGCTCATTCACATCAATGTGTATTTGAGGTTCTTGCCTCTAAGCACTTGTACGGTAATATCATCGCTTGACTGACCCATTTTGCATGTGCCGCTGGTATCGTCATAATCGTGTTCTCTTGCAGCAGTCATGTGAATAGTACTGCGTTATTACTCAAATGAGAAGCATCCCGCAAAGCCCAATGGGCTTAGTAGACACTCAAAAGAGCAATTAAAAGAAACTACATCTTAACACCTCTTACAAAACAGTTTTAACACCTACTTTCCTACTATGTGTATGTGTGGCACATTTATCTTAGAAACTCAACTGTGGAGAAATCACTGATCAGTCCTTTTGATTGAATTACAGTTATTGTGGAGAGGAAGGCGACAAGTGGGGCAGTTATCTTGTGGGCATGAATGCAACCCATGTGGTTAGCTTTAGACCATCACCACTGTGATAGAAAGTACATTACAGGCGAACACAAATATATTCCCTTGAGAAGAAACACCCATCTGTAAATTATTTAAAACATTAGACGGCGAGGGTACGGTTTGTGCGTTGCAGTCAACTCGACAAGGAAATGCTACCATTAAATCCCAAATGTATCTAGTATTCCTAAGATAATTAGCTCCTCATACTGTATGTACCTCTGTACCTCCCCAAATCTGTCATTGCTGAAATGCTTTTGTGAGATGGGGTACTGATGCATGCAGTGACAGCTGTGGACATTTTCTGTTTCTGGTGATTGATAGTGTAGCAAAATGTTTGAGCCGAGCCAGTGGATTGCAACTCAAGTTTATGGTGTTTCTTTAATTAAATTCAGTTAGTATATTTGAGCTTGTTGGTGAGTATCCATCCTGAAGACGACCATACAAAGTCTACTGCATCGCTTTGCAATACTCTATATTCACCAAATATAAAACGGCGAATTTGCACCAAACGCATGCGTTATTTGACAAGAGCATCGCCGTGGCTCTCCTTCTGTCGCACAATGGTATTTCCACTGAGGCTGCCAGTTATACTGTAGTTTGCACAACTTGGCCAAATAGGCCAAACTGTCCTCAATCAAAGTCAGATCTGGTAGGCCCCAGTTCACGGAGTGAGAAAAAGCGCCATTGAAAATGGAGGGATTCACTGTCGCTATCATTTTTAAAATGACACTGATACTTCCCCTTTCATCCTGTTAAAACCAATCAAGCTCTTTATCTCAGAAAAGCAGATCACTGGAGTCAACCAATGGTTGTGAGCGCATCCATGTGTTCAGCATTGACCTTTTACTCCTCCTTGCCTGCCACTGTGACATCACCACCGCGAAGGTCAGCGCATGCGTGTATGCGTGTATAGGCAAAGCAGTGATCTGTAGAACGGGTTTCGTTGTTTTAAACCAGATGAGGAAGGAGATTAGGTTTAAATGGGGACTGTGCATTCATTAGGCTTTGATTTCTGTGAGAACGATAATCCCGGTGGAAGTAAAAGATTTATTAGCTGATGAATTTCTGTCCCTATCCGTCTGCAATTTTTTTTGAACCGGCAGGACTACCAAAATGCATGTCCTCTTGAGTGAATGCTTCTGCCAAACATCACCAAGACATTGTATTGTATTTGAGTAGAGCTCGAGACTCTAGTCCATTGATTGATTTGAGAAGGTGAAGGAAGGCAAGAATGTTCAGAAATGTGAAATCACTTCTCACCCAAAACAAGCATGCAGGAAGAGCAGATGGCAAAACACAACAGTTTCAGTTCAAACCTTGATCATTCAGCTACTGTTGGAAATCCAGCTCTTTTGGGTCTCAATCTCAGGCAGTAAAATGTGTCTGTTCAGCTGTAATGTGTGTTGGCTTTAAGTTTGAGAGAAAACAATGAGAACATAAATACCTGTATCTAAATCAGTTCATACGGTAGATAATGTCATCAGTGAATTTGGTCTTGTTCAAAGCTCAATGTGACTTTTTTTCCTTTTTAATTGTTAACCAACTAAACGGTCTGAGCCATATGTGGGAACAGAGAAAAGGAGTGCTCAAATGAAGCTGTTAAATAGTCACCCTGGTAATAAATTTGCATCCTGAAATAGTCCTGCAGTACACGTTCTGCATTTGTTTGACTACAATAATGCTTTGTGGGATTCTCTTGTTAATGTTGTTTCTTTCCATGTCGCCCCCCACCACCCCTAGCCCCAAACCGCCGAATGCGTCCCACAGCTCCTCATATCGTTTTCTACTACTTCGCAAGAATATGCAAATTTCTGCACATTTTGCCACTTTTTGAAGTGGGCAAAGCAAAAAATGACACCCTACTAGCCAACATCTGAGTCATGTACAGGTGAGGAGGCAAGATGATTCAGTGTCTGGTAGAGACTGCAAATTTGCTGGAATGTTGACATGAGCGGCTTTATTGTTTTATCTTTTGTCTTTTTTAAAATACTTCTCAGTCTTGGTGTCAATCCGGATAAACTGACAGCCATCACTTCATGGCTAGCCATGTCTTTTTTATATATTTATTTATATTTATAAATGCGTAGCTTCCAGCAGCATTTAAACAGCCTCTCCCAAGCTCTAAAAATATTGTTCAGATTCATGATTTCAAACTGTCACCGTTGTATTATTTTTCAAAAAAAGAAGACAAATTATTGATGTTGCACTTGCCAAAAAAAGAAAAGCTTTCAGCTTTTTAAAATCTACCAAACGTTGATTTTAATACGAAGTTAGGTACGGAACTATGATTTTGAGTGTAAATTTACACGACTAACAAGTATACACTACATTTTATTGTTTCATCATTGTAATCTCTTGGGCAGTGTTTCCCAACAAGTACGGGTAACCCAACATTGCCATTTCCAAACTACAGCAGGCCCATTTGCGGCCCACGGTCCAATTTGTAGTGGCCCACGGCATATAACTAAAAATACCTTTTGACATGGCTCCTAAAGCTATTTAAAAAAAGGGGTAGAGTGAGACTACAGTGGGCAGCATTAGAAGTGCAGCTGCCAAAAAAGTGGCAGGACGTGAGTAATTGATATGACTACGAATAGAATTTTTGAGATAAACAAAGACATATATTTTGAGCTAAAATAGGAACAGAATTTTTCTTTATTAACAAAGTGGAGAGCAAAGATAATTCAGTTTCAAAAACAACTCAAACATTTTCTTTGCAAAAAATATATTCTATGCGCCCGCTCTACTCTAAACATTGATTAATGTTGCACTTGTAGAATTTGAATTAAGCAGCATAATCCAGTCCTTTTTATCCATCTCGGGGTGGCCATTTTGCCACTTGACGTGCTCATAGCTTTTGAGTTGGCAGGAGGATTTTTGGTGGTGTTACATTATCACTCGCCTGCCTACGTCTCTCTGGAATCATGGCGTTGGAGCCTGGAGGTATCATGTGTGGTGTCATGATGCTGTATAACTATCTGGCGAACTTTTTAAAGGGTAGCCTCTCAATAAGTTCATGTTTTTGTTTGAAGTTACTGCTCTCGTGGTGCTCACAGTTGTCCATCTTCTCTGTCCCAACCCCCCAGGGAGCAGCCAATCTACACCACCAGGGCCCATGTCTTCCAAATTGATCCAAACACGAAGAAGAACTGGGTCCCTGCCAGCAAACAGGCAGTCACAGTCTCCTATTTTTATGACAGCACACGCAACAGCTACCGCATCATCAGCGTGGATGGATCAAAGGTATGAGTGTGCTTGGAAACGGCGATGAACACATGGTGAAAATAAATTACTGCAAAGAGACGAGAGAAGATTTTGCGTCGACTGGTATTGATAAATATCTAGATATGGAAACCTAGCTGCCGGGGTTCAAGTTGGTATCAGCATTATAGTCATGCTTCTGGATCACAAGCAATTGTTGTTGGTTAGTTATCATGCCATACTTCACCAAAATGTGCTCATAGCTTTTTGAGATCCGTACATGTTATGAAAATGAGCCAAACGTTTCTAGTTAAGGTAATCTCTTTTGAGACAAATTGAAACAAAAACTTTCTAATAAGTAATTAGCCAATGTTTTGTTGTCCTCATTTGCTGTCGGAGGGCAGAGTGTGCTCTGCTCATAATTTTTGAAGACGGCTGTTTACTCTTGGGCTACATTTTTGGGGCACTCTGAGTAACCAATGGGCACAGTTGAACAATGTTTTGAGTTTCCAAACAGACTGAGTGAAGCAGCGCGCTTGGAGCATCTTTCTCAATGAACCCACGATGAGAAAACGGGGTTTTTGGGAGTGATGAGCTCCAGGGCAACTTTGGAAATATTCTCCAAGCACGCACTGCTCCCTTTCGACCATTCAGAAACTCAGAGCATGGAATTGTGCCCGTCGGTCATTCGGAGTGCGGGCGAGCACTCGAGGTGGTCCAACTGGGGACACGACACACCAGTGGGTTAGGCAGTACAGATGGAAACAGTTCAAGCACGAGCTGCTGATTGCTTTATATTAAAACATGGGCTCCGTTTGGAAAGTAGTGAGAGTGGCGTGCGCTTAGCCTTACCGAACACACGCACTGAGTAGTGCAGTGGTGTCAGAGTGAATTTCCATACTCGACCCTAATGTCTATTTTTTTTTGTCAAAGAAATTTCCCCTAAAAAAAAAGTAATAAAATTCTTGACTGTTCTGACTTTAAATGAAGAAAAATCGCAAGAAAACACAAAAATAGGTGGAGTTTAAACTGCAATAGATTGAATTATAGTCACAAATCTGCGATAGAGTGAATCAACAATAACCGAACCGCGAAGTAGCGAGGGATCACTATATAACAGGAAGTATCATCTTATCTATGTGGATAAGAATGATAAATATAGCTGGGGGCTCTCGGATCATATTTCCATCCAGAAGGCTAATGGCTTTGGGATAAAAGCTGAAGCTAAATGCTATCCTGTATATGACTGTTTATAATTTTGCTTAAAATTTGTATTAGACTCCCATGTTTGGTTTACCGTTCGGGTTTCCATTTCAAAACAGAACAGTAGCAACTGTCAGTCACAGAAGTTTAAAATCGGCTTCTTTAAAGAGCTCCTCAAATAACGTCTTACATGGCAAGTCTGACTTAAAAATGCCTACCCGTACTGTAATTGATGGCAGACAGTCAATATTGGGATTGTAGGTAATAATAGACACCATTTAAATTGTACAAATATTTATATTCACAACACCACCGTTCCTCATCTCGGTGAACGTGTAGATTGTTTCCATGGTGATAAGAGCCTCCTCTCCTTGTGAAAAGATGAGCCATTGTCATGCAATCATTTTTAGCCCTTTGATTACTTGTGAGTGATTGTGGAGACGCAGTCAGAGCGCAGTTGTTTGGATTTTGCTCCACTGTTTCGTTACAAGGTCTGCGGAGCTGACTGGAATAACTAACCCAACAGCTGAAGGTTCAGGAGGAAATGTTATAGTATGTATAACCTTTGCACAAGGATTGTATCGTTGCAAAGTTACTCGTTGTATAATCTCAAGATAGGATTTTCACACCATTCTTCGGTGAAAATCTCTTAAACATGAATGTGAGTTATTTGTGTATTTTTGCAAAGCAATGTTTTGTCAAGTGATTCCCAGTGCTTGAAGCCAGCGAGGCAACACTCATCAGGTTATGTCATCACGCGGTACTGACAGGAGATGGCTGGCGACTCCCAGACCACACTGGCTTATTTTTATCTTGCAGGCGCTTAAGAAAAGTCTTCATTTGTATACTGAAAAAGAACACACAGCTGCATTTATTTCTGATGGCATTCATCTATACTTTTATTTTCTCATCAATACTTCCCCAAGGTCAGACCTCCTTTCTCCGCTCTCCCACTTATGTTGCCTCTTTTGTCATCGCCCTAACATTGCAATCTTGTCTGTACAACCATTTACGATGCCACATCTTTTTCACTCACAGGTTACAGTGGATTATTTATTTTATTTTATTTTTATTTGGGTAGGGGATAAAATGCATTTTGACATTTCAGGTCAGTGGAAACGCAGTGCATCTTCTCAAAGCACTTTTTAAAGTATTGAGAAATTTGTGGAAAAAAAATCTCTAATTTGCATACTCCTTATGAACAAACCAGGTCTGACCAGGACAATCGTTTTTGCTGCTGTATGCACGAACTGTGACAAACTGTCAGCATATATTGGTTCACTGAGAGAACCAGACAGCTCACCGATGATGACAGAGCGAGCAGAAATTCATTCCAAGCACTTCTGACTTCTTTTTGGCCAGATGTGTGCTGCTCATATAAGCTCATCACAGTATTACACAATTAACTTTTGGTACATAATTTATTCATACATTGACACCTTCCAGGGATAAAGATGCTTGCATGAAGAGTCCTTTGAATAGGAGTAAATTCTAATATAATTTCATTTCTTTCAACTTTATGATCCCATATTGAATTTACTGCAATGCAATTGGCTGGTGAGCTGTCTAGGTCAGGGCTGGGGAAAAGCTGCAGGTCACCAGTGACCCAAATGAGAGTTAGCAGCATAGAAATTGGGTGGATGGATTGTGAGGATTTTATATAGCATATTATTATTCCTAGCTTTTCTAGCTCTAGATACAAAATTACTGCCCAATTGGGTGATGATTTTATATTTTGGACGAAAAAACGTGCACCCAATTTTGACCATTGTGACATTGATTTTTTGGGGCGGCGGGGCTTGTTTGTTTCCCTACCCATATCAAGTGCAAGTGAAAACTATTGGCTCTGTTATTAACTACCGGTATTTAATAAACAGACAATCAGACAACAAATATCTTATTGATTCCAAATTACTTTATGAAGACCTAATCCATCAAAAAGCAAATCTGAACCTGCTTGGTTGTCACTGGAAAGTGACACTATCAATGGCTGATACTGGTTTATCAATAATGTACTGTAGATGTGCAGCGATTCTTTTAATTGCTCAATCAAAGATGATGAAAATTGATAGAAAATACAAATGACTCAGCAAATCCATCTATAGCACTGGCATCAACCAAACTAATAGAAGAAATCACCAACTCAATGGACAAGAAAACAATTGTGATTGGGACCCTCATTGATTAAAAAAAACATTTGATACAATAAATCATAAAATATTGATAACTAATCTAGAACAATATGGGATTTGAGGGCTAGTTTTGAATTTGGTGAGAAGCTATT
This sequence comes from Hippocampus zosterae, assembly GCF_025434085.1. Classification (NCBI taxonomy): domain Eukaryota; kingdom Metazoa; phylum Chordata; class Actinopteri; order Syngnathiformes; family Syngnathidae; genus Hippocampus; species Hippocampus zosterae. The sequence goes on along the minus strand of NC_067454.1, from coordinate 18,782,709 downwards.
TGGAAAGTAGGCAACAGTTTGGGGTTATGGATTGGTATAAGTCACAATGCCTGGACATTGGGTGTGGCATCCCACAGGGGTTAGTAATGGGACCAGTGTTTTTTAACATGCATGTTCATGGCATTTATAATGTCTCAAAATCTCTAAAATGCATCCTCTTTGCAAATGACACACACATTCTGTTTTTTTGGGAAAAGCTTACAGCAACTACAGTCCTCGCTTAACTGTCGAAGAGTAAATTTACAAATTGATCTAAATAAGTCAGTCTGCACTCATTCTGAGCTATTTGGGCATTGTGTGGTAATTGTCATCCGTGGTCGACATCTCATTTACAATATGACATTATGTGAACTCCGACCATACATAATCAGACATGGAACACATTCCCATAGAGGCTAGTCAAGCAGGCTCGTAGTTTGAAATGCACCCTCAAGTTACTGGCCAGCAGCACTTTAATTTGTACTTCCTGTGTTGCATTTGATACAGGACTGGCTGTCCACCCCCACAGCTGCTCATGTCACTCCACACCCCCTCCCTCTGTCACGCTCTCCCACTTGCCTACTCGCTTGATTGCAGTCTTGCATGCACATTCATACCACCTACAGCACCCTTAATGGGTATTATGATGATACAGTAAGTGGAAACAAGCAATGCACACACATTTTTCTGTATAATGAAATTATGGTTTCTACTGTTATCTTCAGCTTCATAAGAATCGAACTGTGCTGAAAGCATCCTCAAATTCTCAATGTCATGAAAGCGGAGGGAACGATTGCTACTATTGATACTTTAACATATCTTTGAGGAAAGCCCGTGTTATGTTTCTTGACATAGAGAGAGAGATATTTGGGGGGTTTTATGTTTGTTTTTTTGCTGGGGGTTGCACACTGCAATCCGATTCACACGATTTGCCACACCTGTGGACAGTATTGTGCAATGCCAGGCTCAAGGGTACCATGACAGCAATTCAACAATATGGATGGATATCACGAAATGCTTCCTTGATTCATAATAAAATGGCATTTCCCTCTTGCTCAAGGGTACCATGACAGCAATTCAACAATATGCATGGATATCACGAAATGCTTCCTTGATTCATAATAAAATGGCATTTCCCTCTTGCTCTACTTGGGAAACAATAAAAGGCAATTGTTGATTTTCAGTTGACTTAGTGGTGAACTTGGCTGCATGCTTATACAATTCACATGATGTGTCAGAAGTGCTGTACAGATATCATGGAGTTATTTCTTTTGTACTGTTCCACCCATTTTACCATTGCTTTTTTGTTTTTTTTAACCTTGCCTATGGTAGGGCTTAACCATCCACATCTTAGTGTTAAGATAAGATTCAGGGCATCTAAATTGGTGAGGGTTGTCGTTTTTATCTTGCAGCAGCCCAGTTTTCCACTATGAATGAACATTAAAGTTTTATATCGCAGACTGAAACAAATGTGAAAATTTCACTCAGCTCTTTGGGAAGTGCTTTTCAGGAAACTCTTTTGAGAAAATGAGGTCTTTTTTTTTTTTTTTAATGAACCTTTTTAGAATGCTGCTTGAATTCTCAGTTACAACAAAAGTCTTGAGGCTTTTCTTTCTAGTTTTTTTTTTTGGGGGGGGGGGGGTTCATGTTTTTGCAGCCGTTGGAAATTGACATTTTGCATTGTTGAAAAGGACACACATCTGTCAGATTTGAATTCTCTAGCACTGTGTCCACAGCCAGGTTACAATGAAACAAGGATTCCCCAGTAATTTAGCCCTCTTCAGTTGTTCCTAATCGTTGGGATAAGTGGATCTTTATAGTCAGGCAAATTTGGCTTCACGTGAATGCTTTAAAGTGACTGCTTTTGTCAACATGGATTGGGCAGTACAATTTACTCAAGCCTGGTCAGGCTGAGTTTTAAGTATGAGATCTACTATAGTGCTTTATGCCCTGGTTTACTGCATCCCTGCAACAATTGATAGTCTTGTAGCAAGCAGACAATGTCATTGGACAATTTAAAGGTTGTGCGTTAGCAGTTCTAATGGGTAGCAGTCTTTTGTAGGTTAAATACTGTCATGAGTTGGTGAAATTGGCACATTTAGGAATAATGTTTCATTAAATTTTTTTTTTTTTTTTTGTAACTTGCATCTTTATTATTTTTACAACATGTAGGACCATACAAGTCGGAACATTTGAATACAGAGGGTTTCGTATATTTCCACCTGTGGTTAGTTTCTACATCAACATCCATTTATAACTGTGAAGGTCCTTTAACGGAGGAAACGACTAAATAACCTGTAAACATATGCGGCAGAAGAAAAACAAATTAAAAATTGTGATCAACAATGACAAGTGTCCCTTTAGTTTGGATTTATATTTGTAATATACATTGACTTCCTCTGATTTGTGGTGTCATTCTTTCATTCATTTAAAAAAAATATATTCCTCCCATTTTTCCCATCTCGTTTTAAACTTCCCTACTTGGACCCTCAATATGTATGTGAATCTTTCCAGCTCAAATATTTCTCCCACTATTCCCAGCCAGATTCTTTGTTGGTGGGTCAGTTTTAAACCATGTTCTTATTAATGGCTTTCTTGCTGGCAGACAGCAACACTTTTATCAAGTACTCATCTCTCGTTAGTACACTTTCTTGATTTACCGGTGTATTGCCTAGATACATCACTAAGCCGGTCTTTGGTATTTCATAGCCAATTATCTTCTTCAGTTGTCTCCAAATTGCTTCCCAATAACCTTTCAACTTTTGTCATTTCCAAAATATGTGTGCAAGATCTACAGATCTTTCCTGTCCACGTAACCGCCAACACTCATTCTGCCCTCACTAAAGAGGCTTGACACAAACTCAAGGCAAATGTTCAGTAAAAGGGCAGCTAAGACGACATCACCTCATTTGGTTTTCAGTGTCCACTGCAGAAAAGATTGGCGAGCCAAAGTTGGGACATATTTACAGTATGTCACAGTTTGACACAGATTCCTGTGCCGTTTACGTTTGGTGCTCATGGAATAAGCAAATGAAACAGAAATACATGATTTGAATGTAACAAGTAATTGAAATGGGGGAAAACATGACAACAGAGGAAAATGATCTTGAACTTCTGAGATCGGATGGATGAACTTTCCAGGTTTCTCTTGTGATAGAGCCCCCCCCCCCCCCCCAAATAGTACTATGAATTGGGTCAAATGGATTAAATTGATTAAGAAAATAAGAGTCAAACTGAATTAAATTGTGTTGCATTGTATTAATTTCCCCAGTCTGGGACAAATAAAGGATATCTTAAAGCTGTCATATTTGATCCTTTTCAAGAGGACCATGCTAAATAAAAATCATTACTCACAAAAAGATAATATATGATGCTTTCAAGTTAAATTTGAGGACGAACCAAGAATGCTCTGGAATCATTAACAGGTGAACTTAAATTGATATTCTCTAAACCAGGCATGTCCAGCTGCGGGCCTGGAGGGCCACTGTCTTACCTGTTTAACAAACCGGATTCAGATGATCAGTTCATCAGCCAGCTCCAAAGCAGCTTTAGAACGTTCCTGATTATCTGAATCAGGTGTGTTGCTCTTGGGAGAGCTGGAAAACAGGCAGAACAGCGGTCCTTGAGGACCGACTTTGGACACCCCTGCTCTAAACGTTTGAATGCCTGTGTCCCAACTGTTCAGTGTTTTATGTTGCTGTTCTATCACCAGGAACTGAACAGAAAAATTCACGCTTGGCGTTTGATCTATGAATAGACCGATACATTTCCTAGTTCAATTACAGTCCTCTTCCTCATGCTGTTGACATTTTGACATCATGAGAGTAAGACCTCTTCTAATAATTGATCAGTTGTGTCTGTGTGTGTGGTCTATTTTTTGTGTGTAGTGTGTCATTACTCTGCAGGTAGGTGTGCATGCTGGAGGTTTTATCTGTTGGCAAATTGTAAGATGAGCTATTGAAACTCATTAAACTAATCGCGTCCTCACCAGGTGTTTCAGGTGTCTTGTTTTCCTCAGGTTATCATCAACAGCACCATCACACCCAACATGATGTTCACAAAGACGTCACAGAAGTTTGGCCAGTGGGCAGACAGCAGGGCCAACACGGTGTTCGGTTTGGGCTTCAGCTCAGAGCAGCAGCTTGCTAAGGTAACGGTGTTCACAATTACACACAGTTGGTCAATGAATGAATGTACCTTAAAATCATTGCAATACAAGGGTCCCCATTTCCACCAAGCATTGACGTCTAGTTCTCCTCTGTATGGTTTGTAAGAGGTTATCTGCCATATTATCTACCAAAGGGTGTGTAGGCGAGATGGCAATGGTGTATTAATTATGTAGAAAGTGTGACATCATACCAGCATAACACAATAGAACCCGTTAATGTGTTCACCAAAAAGGAGAGAGGTGTCAAAGTAAACAATGGTGGATATCCCGCATTTCAGATTTATTATGACAGGAAAGATGAGCTTTATTTTTGAAAAGGATTTTTACTTTATGTTCATCCCAAAGGACAGTTTTGTTTTTTGCTAATAAATGAACTGTAGAATGTCTAGCACAGGGGTCACCAAACTTTTTGAGAGTGAGAGCTACTTCATGTGTCCTGATTGTGTGAAGGGCTACCAAATTGATACGCGTCTGAAATAACATTTGTACAAATTACATTTAATAATATTAGAACATTAGCTAGCTAGATATATACTGTAGCTAGCTAGTTAGATAGCTAAATAGGTGGCTATAGAATCTATAATGCTGCCCATGTTTGCATTTTTAAATCAAAATTTCTACGAGCAAATCACAATCCTAGCACTGGCGGGCTACTGGTGTGGTCCTCACGGGCTACCTGGTGCTCGCGGGCACCACGTTGGAGACCCCTGGTCTAGCATCACCCATCAGGTACCGTTTTGCTGCTTTTGCTCCACCCTTTGGGTCTGATTGTTTTGGTACCCTTCACAACTTGGGGAACCGAAATGCAAAATTTGCCAAGGGGACTGCAGTGCTTGGTTAAGACGAGGCTTAAAGTGTCCAACTTCATCAACCATTCGTTGCCAAGAGCTCATTCCTATCATTTTCAGTTTGCAGAGAAGTTCCAGGAAGTCAAAGAGGCAGCCAAAATGGCAAGAGACAAATCTCAGGAGAAGGCAGAGGGGCTGGGCAATCACACCCAGGTAACGCATCACTCTGCAGCCTGAAATTCTGGATTTGAACAAGTTTACTGCAAGCACATATAACCATTACTGGAAGAGAAGCACAGCTGTATGCAAAATCAACATTCTGTTCGAATCAATTGTCACAGCGCTACAGTACGTTCTTGACCTTCATGCGATGGTGATGTTGAAAAGTCATGGTAGATACCATGAAAAAAACATTTTCTCTAGTTTACCCCTAACGCATGATTTGAGCACATTTGAATATAGAACACAATCAAACTTAATAAAACGCACTTTTTAAAGTATCCCTAAACCGAACCTCAATACTAAGAATATTCTCTCACTCACGCAGTTCTCCAAAAAAGGGACCAAGCATACTTGCTTTAAGCTCTTTCTTTCACATTCTACCTTTTATTAAACAGTCAACCACAAAATACAAAATGAATATACTCAAAAGTAGCCGCACTAGGCCATAACAATCAAAATCAGACTATGCAGTCATGCCATGCCCCTAAAAGGCACACATTCGATTAGACACTGCTGTTGTCGTACTTGCGGCTTGTCCTAATGTATAATAATAGACGCTTTGTTCATTGGCATTCTCTTTTATTATGTTATGTCCAGTTTTATTTTTCTTTCGTGAAAATGCGAAACATTTTGAATGTCATTTCAAGTAAACTGAGTTATGAGCTTGGTCAAGAAAGCATTTGCTCTTAAATCAAGGTATTACTGTATCAACGGCATGTTTGGACAAAGTAATAGTTGACGTGTCATGATTGTTTATGCCGTTTTGCCAAAGGAGTGTCCAATTTCACAGTAAGTGCGGGGCTTTTTGACAGGCTATCAAGCGTGAGAAAGCTGCAGGTAGCCCACTCATTTAAAAGGGCCTGAAACATGAAATGTCCCCGCTCCACCCACCAGGAGTCTGGACGTGAAACGCCATCAACAAACCAGGCTTCCAGCATGAATGGCACCGACGATGAGAAGATTTTTCACGTGGGACCAGAGGCTGTCCTGCTGAAGAATGAGAATGATCTCCTCAAGAATGTTGTAGAACAGAGGTAGTGGCTTCCTTTTGAGTTTTTGATTTACTCTTTCAAGGCATTTTCATTTTCTACTTGAAGATTAAGCAGCAGCATGTACTGTATTGAGCTTACTTCCATAGACGCGAGCCTCGACAGGACCTCTACAGTCGACATACATGACCTGACCATTGAGTGCATTTTGAAGATATGATCCATCATTAGGCCATTAGTTATTTATTTACTTATTTTTACTTGCGAACAGAAACTAGAGATAGGAGTGTGAAAAATTCTTCTTAAAAAAACGAAGATTCAAGCTGTTAATTGCCCCTCCCAGTTTGGACTGTGCGATGGTGGAAAAAATAACAATAATAATCACAAATGTTTGATTTCATTTCAGTGGGCAAAGATGCACTTATGTACAAATTGCACTTCTATTATATCCCAAGGCACCACTCTGTTTGACATCATGAAATAATTTCACTGCATTCGAAATGGCTCCCTTACAGGGACCTCCTGATTTTAATAATTACCGAGATGGCAGCTGTGGATCACTCGTACTGTTCCATCTAATGTTTGGAGTTTCGCACTGTTCTGAAAAATGGTCTCTTTTTTTATTGCTGCTGGGATTATCTCAGATGCCCATAAATTATCTGAATTACTCTAATGGCCGAGACTGCTCCACGCGCCCATTTACTTCATTAATCCCAATACTCAACGCAGTAAATTATAATTGCATAAAACAGCAGATGTTGTTCCAGATAGGCTGCATATGACCCCAAAACATTGTGGTCAACTATGACATTGCTGGTTTTTTTTGCTGCATTTATTTTAGTTAGATTCTCTCTCTCTCTCGATATAGATCTCGAACAGTCGTAATATATATATATATATATAATATATATGCTACTCACAAGAAGTTAGGGAAGTTGGGCTTCCTGGTGAAATTTCAGGACCGTTTTAAAATGCACTGATCTTTACAGGTGATTTTAACATGTATAGCACCGGTGTCATTTCTTTTTTTTTTGGGGGGGGGGGGGTCCAGCTTGATACACCTTTGGGACATCTCTTTGTCACTTCTCAACATCTCCCGACAATACCATGCACATTTAAGCAAGAAGTCTTCATTCGAATGTTGTTGTTTGATTCTGCGTCGCCTCAGTGGGCACATAGACCAGGCCTTTCAACAATCACCTGTCTAAATGTTCCTTCTTTTCATAACGCTCCTCTTGGAACCGTCTCATGTCTGACAGCAACACCAACGCCAAGAAGTGGGAAACCGAGCTGCAGACGTTAAGAGAGAATAATGCCCGGCTGGTGGACGCGCTGCAGGAGTCCTCGGCTAATGTAGAGAGCTGGAAGAAACAGCTAAGTGCCTGCAAGGAGGAGAGTGACACGCTCAGGCAGAAGGTAATGTAGTTTTGTGAATGCCGAAAAGAAATCTGCACAAACGCATTAAACCTTTTTTTTTTTTTTTTTTTTTTGTGCTTAGCTTGACATGAAAAAAACGGAACAAGTCCTCCTTTATTTATTTTTGCGGTGAACATTTTTCCAGCCCGCAAGGGGCAATCCACATTACACTCTGCTGTATTATAGTTTATATAATTGGTTGCATGCTGCACACAAACACGCCGAGCACACGTGTACACATGTTGGCTCAGGATGAGCTCAGAGTGAGGACCCTATACGTGAGTCAGACTGTAGGCTGTCCATCCACCAAGTTGTAGCAGTGGGAGTCGAACCATGACCCTCTGGCACTATACTGCCATTTCTGCTTGCTCAGTTGTAGCTTACTGTAAAACCGATATACAAGACAAATAAAGTTAACCATTTTATCTTGGTTCACTGCTAACATGAAATGGGAAAGGTCATAGATGGGCTAATGGCAATTAGCTTCGATGCTACAGTAATGATAAACTTTCAAACAACTGCTACTTTAACACACGGTTTTAAAGTTCTTCACATTTCTCCTGATGCGTCCCTCGCTTGTGTGAGTTTAGATTGCGGATCTGGAGGTTCAGTGTCATGAGGCCGCTCAGGAGAAGCAAATAAATGTGCAACTGAGCGTGCGTGTGCAGGAGCTGGAGGCCGAGCTGCACGATAGAAAGCAGGTAAAATCTTCATTTGAATTTTGCTGTTGTTCACTTTGGAGTCGTGGAGGGGGGGGGGCTCTTTTGTTGTAATGTGTTGATGTTTGGTAAAAGAAAGCACAGTTTTTGCAGATTTTAAAGGGCCTGATATTGGCCAATTTAGCATGAACAACATTGTATTGTGCTCCAAAGCAGCAAAGTGTCTGCTCTGCATATTCTTCATGTGCTGTTATTTCTAATGAGAAATAGCTCTGTGAGGACACGGTGTTTTGACCTCTGCTTTCAACTTCCAGTGATCACAGAGTCTTGCGCGCACTTGTCTTTGTTTTACCAACAGTGGCGCAGTGCAGAAACATAAAGGTTAACTTTTAATGTTGCAAAAAAAACAAAACAAACAAAAAAAAACTTCAAATTGCAATGAAAAGGTTTTTTGTTAATACATTTTTGCATTTACTTTGTTAATGCAAAGACTTTGTTTTTCTTCTTCTTTCTACCCAATCCTGCTGCTGTAGACTGTATATTTCCGCAATGTGGGACAAATAAAGGATCCCTTAGCTTATAAAACGCTAATAAAGCCCTACCCCGAGCTTTGAGACAATAATTGCCCAATAAATTTCTCGGTTAATTTTGAAGCAGTATTTCATCATTCCTCTTCATAATGCTGTTCAAATGGTGACATCATGAGACCAAAAATATGCCCATGCTCTCAGAGGGAAGTGGCCCTGAGCTTAGAGCGGTATCAGCAGGTTGCAAATTAGATACAGCAAGACTGGGAGAGTAATCGAGAGGCTTAGAAGTGGACATCCTTGGATTTTCATGGCTCAAACACCTGTTGTGAATTTCCTTCAGCTCTTTGTTAGACAAGAGCAAGTTGTGCAACGAGTAATAAAACAACAAACAGTTGGACATGTGCATTGACAAGTATAGGTCAAATTGATTTCATCTGTAAAGCTATACAGTATTTTACCTCGAAATTCCACTCAAAAGGCTAACCATCTGAGTAGCGTATGTTGGAGCTAATTAATAAAATATCATGATCAAAGGATCATTGACCAGTGAGAGTCTGCAGTTTTTCCATTAATTATGCTTCAGCACTGACCCAACGGCCTGCAAATCACGGTAAGGTAGCAGATGGCCCACAGAGGCTCATCTGCCCAGTGACTCATTTCTCCTAGAAACGCGCATGCACACAAACGCACTTTCTCCCGGGGTGGTGGGCACATTCTGGCCACTGCTGCAGGTTTGGCAAACATTGGCTTCTCATTATTATGATGAAATGTTTCTCACAAAGCAGAGAGGCGAAAAAGGTTTCAGGGCAAAACCTGAAAAACAAGCTTGCACGTCCATGGAGAGCACTCTGAACTGATACTTTTATGTTTCATCGTTACTTTTACTCGACATTCACGGAACATTTTGGATTTTGCTCCCTCAAAAGCAAAGATTTTTTTCTATGTACACAAAGGCCTATTTCTCTAAAATCTCTCTGAGTCAGTGTTCGTGAGCGCTTCGCTTTTGCCAGTATAATTCATCCACATCACAGTTGTGGCATGTCAAATTGCTGATTCGACATGATTATTGCACACGTGTGCCTTAGGCTGCCCACAATAAAATGCCCGTACCTCATGTTATAACTAGTGAATGCTCTTTATCGAGCAATCTTCATTAGGATTCCCCATTTGTTATGCGCTAAACTTGTCAAACACCCCTCTGCCACCCCCCCCCCCCCCTCTTCCCCACAACCAAGGAGCTGGAAAATTTGAGGAAGCAAGCAGAGATAATCCCCCAACTCATGGCGGAGTGTGAGAGCATCACTTCTAAACTACAGGTAAAGAGCACACAATCAGTGTTAGGTTGTCACGATTTACGTGTGTATGTGTGACTGCAGCTTAGTCCGTTTTGGTGGCTGGCACACGACTAACGTCACACAGCGAGTCCGACAAGTGCATTCTATTCATCTCTCAGGCTGAAGGCTGGTGATTCAAACATTCCTGTCATGAGTCTCTCACACACATGCGCACAAATTGCTGGCTGTATCTATTAATAAGGGACCATTTCCAGCACAAAGGTGTGTGGGTTACCACCCTTTTACATGCTACTTTCTTCCAGATTGGAGAAAGGAAAATAAATTGGTTGTGTTGTCACTGGCTGTAAAATGGTGCTCTTTTTGAGGTTTTTTCCATGTGTGTTGATGTCTTATCTTTGGCGTCGGCTGCTTTCAGCAAGCCCCACCTAGTCCCTCCCGTTTGTCATTTTAACAATAGGGTAGCTGTTCGTCAGACTTGGTGAAACCTGAAGTGCGAGAGTGCACAGGCAGTGGGGTGTGTGAGAGCCAGTTGTGACATCGCCGCACCTGTATGCTCCAAGTCAAAGTTTGAAATAATCCTGAGGCCGAACGTGTCGAATACAGCATGTACTGCCTGGCTGGGCCAGCAGGGGTGCGGCGCGGGAGAAAAGCAACAATGACATGCCTGGAGTTCCTCAACTGGCTGCTTTGTTTGTCAAAGCAGTCAGCTGGATGAACAACAACAAAGAGTTCGAGCCTTCTTTTCCACTTGCATGGCTCCTAAAATCACAACTGTATGTTGTTTTTAGTTTTTCCTCTAATGCTTGTCTACCACTAAATGGACCTGAACAATGAATCAAATTCAAATCGTCATTACTTCTAATCGCAAAGGATGCCAATTCTGCTTCGTTTTGGTCAGTCAGGTTTGTTTTTTGTTTGTGTGTGTGTATATACACACACACAGGGACAAAAATGTTGGCAGCACTTCTCTATTAATGAAAGAAAAACGATGATAAAATGCAAGAAAAAATATATATAAATATAAAAAATGGTAATCGGGCAAGGAAAATCGGATATTGCCTTTCAAATGTGGTTCAAACAAACTCGTGTAACATGCTTGGACTAAAATGAGAGCACCCTTAGCCTAATGATTCGTTGCATAAAATTTCAAAGCAATAAAAAAAAAATTTATAACTTACAAGGAGACTTCTCCAATTCCCGGGAAACAACCGGAGCAAAACTGCTCCGGTTGTCTCAATTTCGAAGGGTTCTTTCTCCAGACTGCATCTATCAGCTCCTTGCACAGATGGTCAGTAGGATTTCGATCAGTGCTCGCAGAGCGCCACTTCAGAAGAGTCCAATGTTTTGCTCTTAGCGATTCTTGGGTGTTTTTCGCTGTGTTTTGCAAGACCTGCAACCCAAGCCAGGCTTTCCCACGATGGCCACAATATTTCTCTCTGGAATACCTCTCTGGAGAGTCTTAAGATTTCATTGTACCCTGTACAGATTCCAGAGTTCCTGTGTCTGAATTTCATTGGTTAATTTTATTTAATGTAATCACAATATTGAGGGACGGAAAAATAACTATTGGATTAATTTTCATAATAGTTCAACCCAACCGCTGACGCCCCGCCCCCTTCCCTCCTTTTTTTCCAACAATGTGTGTCTTTTTTCAAAAATGCTTATGGTTGCACTCAAGTTTCTCCTCTACTTAAATGTGACACTGGAGTACAGATAAAGTTTCAGGAGTCAGCTGGAGCTCAGAGCCATCGTGGGTGCAGCACCTATTTAGCACTCCTATTTTAAACTCTTCCCTTCATTGGTATCTTTGGCATTAAAGTGTTGCCTCACAGTCTGGACTGCTCGCTTCATCTTCTCTTCACAACAAACTCATAAACGCACAGCTGCAAAGTGCTATAGAAAGCTTTTGCGAGTGCCACACGTTGTGGGGATGTGCTCAAGTACATGTATAATATGTTTTTCTACATCCCCCAGAAAAGTTATACCACCATTTCGCTACCAATCAAAAATCATTCCAACTTGAACATATTCGCGACATCCAAGCAACTGCAGTATTTTCCAGATTTATAACATTGCTACATTTCCCAGAATTACTCATTTTGCACAAACAAAGATAAGTGAATCTTGCGAGCACGAATGGTTGTCCTACGGTGATTGGCCAGCAACCGGTTCAGGGTTCCCCGCGCCTACTGCCCGAAGACAGCTGGGATAGGCTCCACCGAACCCTCGCGACCCTAGTGAGGATAAAGTGGTTCGGAAAATGGATGGATGGATGGATTTTCACCCGTAAAAATATGTCAGATTTGAGAGATTTTGCATATTCACCCACCCCTTCCACAATTCCTCATCAATTCAAAACATTTGAATGTCAGTGTTCAGCTTAGGGCGGCCCAGTGGTCCAGTGGTTAGCGCGTCGACCTCACAGTGCAGAGGTTAAATTCCAGTTCCGGCCTCCCTGTGTGGAGTTTGCATGTTGTGCGCGGGCCTGTGTGGGCTTTCGCTGGGTACTCCGGTTTCCTCCCGCATTCCAAAATCTGAGTAGGCAGCCGTCAGCAAGTGCTCTCATGAGCCTTGCTTTTTTTTTTGTTGTTGTTCTTGTGTTTCTTTTGTCACTTTGTGTTTGTTGTTACGTCGTGTGGACTTGATGTGGACCTTTTTCAGCATTTCTAGGCCACGACATTCATCAAGGAGGAGACTCTGTGCTTGGTGGTTGCGCCTTCTCGGCAGCATGGGTATACCAGCACTGTTTTTGACTGGAGGAATGTCGGCGCCATTTGACTGTCGTTGCTGGACAGTCCCAGGGCACTTGTGTCTTGCGCCGTAATGGGCAGCATTTTTCACAGCCCCGCTTTGTTCAGCGGAGAGATCGGTGCTGTTGAACGGTCTGCGGCTGGATGGATGGAGGTCTTGAGGAGCCGACGATGAGAAGAAAGGAGCGTTGGCGCGGAGTGCCGATGCGGATTTGGAGCTGGGAGTCGCGGCTTGGAGTTTGAAGCGGATTATGTGGGACAGGAGAAGTGAACTAATCTCTTTTCGTCAATGGACGCTACAGCTTCGTGTTTGCTTTCAAAACTTTGCTTGTAGCAGACGTGTGCACATTTTCAGCATGATGTCTCTGATCCACTGGTGAAAGGACACTTTGATCCTCTCCTCTTTCATCTATAACTGCTTCAGACAACAAAGTGTATGCGGAAAAGTGGTGAAGATTGCACGACTGTCTCTGTCCTATGTGTTGTCTTGTGTTATTTTTGTTATTTTTGAGTTCAAAATGGCGCCGCGAGAGTGGCTGCCTTTCCAGCAGCTCCTATTTTTTTGTTGTTCTACTTCTTCCTTTCATAACTTTGCTGCTGTGAATCTGGAATTTCTCCATTGCGAGACTAATAAAGGTTTTCTTAATCTTAAATATTCCTGAGCGTGGATTGTTATTCATCTGTGTGTGCCCTGCATTTGGCTGGCAACCGGTTCAGGGTGTCCCCCGCCTACTGCCCGAAGACTGCTGGGATAGGCTCCAGCACCCCCCTTGTGAGGATAAGCGGATCGGAAAATTGATGGATGGATGTTCAGCTTAGTCAGGACACTTGAAAAATACAGTATTTTTTACTTTCCCCAAATTTCATACTTGACAGAGCAAAACTGACAAATGTAGGTATTTTACACATCCTTCTTCGACATTGCTTGACTGATTCAAATACTTGTGCTACCCTGGCCGCCAAGAGGCAGTATAATGGTCATAGACACAAATGACAAAAAATAGACTTAATGCACTTCTACTACTGTAAGTGATATATAGTCTGATCCAATAATAAGTCTTTTTTTGTGTGTGTGTGTGTGTGGCGGGGGGGCGGGGGGGTAACATTACTTTAGGTCTACATGTGTTCAAATACAAATTTGAACATTGCCTCTAAAACGGCGATGATCAATGCTACCTGTTAGCAAGGCACCACTGCACTGTGCAACTTAGTTCTGGTCCTAAAACGGATTCATTGCATCTCCATTCAATTCAATGGGAAACATGACTTCGGTTGAGTGAGGGAACAAATTCAATTGGTATTCCACTGTGTTCTGCTTTCTTAATGTGCTCAACTGACTGAGTGAGTGGTTCAAGGGACACTTGTATGTGCCACTCTATTTGCGATGAAGTTGACATGTTTTGTCTCTTCCTGCCCAGACCGCCGAGACAAAGAACAGAGAGCTGGAGGGGAAGATCGGCGTTCTTCACATGGACGTGGACGACAGTCGCCAGAAGCAAGGCAACATCAAAGGCGAGCTGAAGAAGTTGATGGACATCCTGGACATCAAGCTGGACGAGCTGCACGAGTTCCGACTGGGCCTGTCCCGGCTCGGCGTCGACAACTGAGCCCGTCGGCCCGCCGTTGACGTCTTGAGGGCACAAACTCCGTGGCGCCCACTCTCCCTCTCAAGTCACGTCCACCAGGAGGCACTATGGACGTACTCTGAGGAGGAGGAGCGTTCTCTGACACAACCTCACCTTTTGTGTGCAAGCCAATTAAGTCATACTTTGGAGCTTATGTTTATGGATGTGATGAGGGGGGAGGGGCAGTGGTGGTGGGTTCTTTATAAGGGCTACAAGTAACAACACACAAGGGGAATGTTGCTGAGTGTCACTCCAGTAATAATTGGTGTTCTTCTCAAGTCCCACTCCGCCTCCTGGCAATCAATAGGCTCTATCTCAGGTGTGTCACTTTATACTTGGATGACATGAACACACGAGACTAATGGCCGTAACACTAAGTGCCTCTGGAGGGTGAAGAGGTTTGGGGGGAGGGGGGGGGGGTGAAGTCCTCCTGGCAAGGAGATGTGCCCCCCACACACATGAAAAGCATCCTGCTAAACGGGTCCAAATGCGTGGAAAGCCGTTTTAGAATTTTGTCCATAGCCTTGATATCCCAATTAAGGTCCACGTACATCCGTTGACCTCACTTGTAAGACAGTTTAGTGCACTCGTGGAACTAGGACAAACGAGTCAAATTGCTCGTAGGACTAACACGTTTTACACTACAGTGTGATGTTTCTGCATACTTGTATGTAAGACTCACTTCATTAGTGAGGCGAACCGGCGCAGTTGTGTTCGACTTGTGAAGTGGTGGATGTCATCGAATAGTTTAATGTCACTAGTATGTTGAATAAATGCTCAAATGTCTTTTTCCATTTGTTAGATATTGAAGATGTCCAGCTTCAGGTCCATATGTACCAGTACATACATTGCATATGGACCTGAAGCTAGATTGTCAAATGTTCTCTAGACGTGTACTGTAACTAGTACTCAACTTCCCACTAAAGAGTCCTTTTGTCATCCAGCATTTCCATAGACGGGTACAAGTGATGTCTCCATAGCTTTCTTCACCAACCACGTTATCCAAAAAGAATATAAGCCAATTTTGCGGTCACGTTCAAGGACCTGTCGTGCGAGTGTGCGCAATAGTATTTTTGAGCCGATCTGTTTAAAGGCTATTGATGTGCTTCCTTCCACTCAATTTTTTTTTTCTGTGTGTGTGTTGGTGATGTTTGTTTGGGGCGCGTGGCCATGGTGCTGCTTCATGGGTGCATGTGAATAACAACACTACTGAGGGACTTGGCTTTTGTCTGACATTATTTATTTGGGTGCCTCTCTCCTATGTATGTGTTTCTATTATGAGCAAAGTCAATCGACATGATGTACAATAGGATGTAGGAACTATACCAAACCTGTCTTCTCTCAGAGCTGCTTTGTACAATCTATTTTTAAATATTTACAACAACAACAAAAAACCACCAATGTACTTGCATCCCTGTCATAAAATTGGAATTTGTTAATTCATGTAACATCAAACATAAAGTGTGACCTTTAGTTTTGAACCAAATGACTCCTGTAAACACCCTTGGCTTCTCTTCATTGTACAATATAACTGATTACTTTTAAAAAATCACTGACAACAGTCAGTGAGTTGAGTGAGTGATGTGGTGTGCTTACCCACTGAATTAGACCAGCATCCAAGGTCGGGTTTTGGCCACGGCTAGCCGACATTAATTTATAGACAGCATTATTAGTTGTCAAAATCATGTTTAGAATAGTTCTGTAATAGTTAATACACCAGAAGGGAGAGGCTCTTGAAATGACTTTTCAATGCGAAAACAATGGTTACCCTTGAATTTTCAAATGTGCTCTTACAGGAAACATGACGCAACCAACCCACATCATCTTGGTCAACATGTCAAATAAGAGTAATTTGTTTGCGATCTTGGGGAAAAAAACATTTTGGGCTGTAAAATTGTGCTTTTTTTTCTTTTAACTTCATCCCTGGTCAGTATAAAAAAACGGAAAGCCCAGTAAAATAGAGTCCACATTAAAGCACATCATGATGCTTCTCTTTGACAGGTGGCCTAGTAAGTGTGGTATGTACAGTGCTGTATACCAGATCTAAAATACAAAGCGATGGTGAAACATTTCTGGTGGGTAAAAACGAGGCAGCTCGTCTCTGTACATAACTAAACTGATGTACGTCGATGTAAATCACTAAACTGAGCCCTAATCCTAACGCACACAAAACCACAATAATTGAGCAGGGATTTACCATTTTTCTCTTGCCAGAGGAAAAAAAAACGGGCACAAAACTGCCTGTTTGCAGCGATGGAAAACCCCCAGTGAGGAAATATCTGCAGTAGAGAATCCGAGGACAGGTTGCCTTGGCAACTTAATCCCACTCACTGCACCCCCCCCCCCCCCGCTCCCACCTTAAAAAATTGGGAAGCATATATATCTAACACCTCATCTTTTTTTATGGGACAAACGATGAGGGAATGAAACTTAATGACAATGCAAAGTAGCGTATTTTCTGCCTCATCAAAATAACTCAACACAGCCAACCACGTGAAACCGCCACTTGGGTGAGATACTAAAGCTAATGTTTATTTCACTCACGTTCATAGCTTAGGTTGTTGGTTTGAATGAGTGGAAAATTTGGCTTTTGATAAGACTTAACTCTATCTTCCTTCTCATCAGAAATTGCCACGCAAACTATAAAATCTTGAAAGTACTTTGCATTTATTTTACTCACAGAGTTGAGGGATCATGCTTTTCGTTTTCTCCCAGTCTTGCTTCATGGTTTTAATGACCTATTTTAAATTGAGTAGTGTGACAGCACCACAAAGAGGTGCAAGTTGGAACTTCTGATAATTGTTTACTGGCCTGCTTGACAGCTTGCATTTGAAGTCCCTGTACCAAGAGTTCTAAGATGCACAATACTATAAACTAAACTTTCCACTTCCACATGCCAATATTCTTTATGACCTATTTAAAGTGTAATTTGTAAACACCAGTAAAATGCTTGGCTTTACAATTTCATTTACAATAAATGAATTAGCCAATTATTTAATAAGAGAAAAAAATAATACACGAGATATTCGATATTAGAATACACGAGCTAAATTAAAAGGGGAAGAAAGAGTACCACTCGTAGTACACATACTCACTCTATTAATTGGTTCAATAAATCAAAGACTACTACGGTAATTTCCCCAATGTGGGATGAATAAAGGTTATCTTATCTTATCCTATCTCAAGAAAATCACAGAATTATTTCTTTTAAATCAAGTCGATTACAATTGTGGAAACACCCAGTCAGCGAAATTGGTCTGGCCCATCTCTGGGGCAGACGCGGCACGTACACTCGGCCCACATACCTCAATGAATGACGGTCCTGCAGTGGCCCACATCTGGCATCCATGATGTGGGCCACTGCAGGACGGATAATGGATGGACTTGTATATTTTACTCTGAACCACATTGAATAACTGAATCGGAATTGTACAATCTGAATTTGAAACGATAGCCTTTTTTTTCTTTGAAACTGTATTTGATCCTCACTGAAAATTAAATTATTCAGTCTTACAAATACAAAAAGTTTTTTTCAACATCAGATTTTGTTTTTGAATTTAGTTTTAAATTAACTTTATGGTCAAGTATGAAGTAACCGGTTTGTATTGCAGCAAACGGAATCAAAATTAATTTCATTCTATTTCAGTGCAGAAAGGGTTCTTTTTGGCAGCACCTCTGACTGTTCAATCACCTACATTTTGACAAGTGATGTGTCGGTCGCGAACGACCCAATACTTTGAAGTGAACGATGAGCCGTTTTTAGCCGAAAAAAACGACCATGTATAGTAAGGCATTTTAACCCGAAAAAAACCCCAACCGTGTGCAGTAAGGCGTTTTTAGCCGAAAAAAAGCGACCATGTATAGTCGGCTAAAAATTTCGTCCAAAAACGCCTTACTGTATCATGGTCGTTTTTTTCAGCTAAAAACGCCTTACTATTCATGGTCGGGTTTTTTTTCGGCTAAAAACGCCTTATAATACATGGTCGTTTTTTTCGGCTAAAAACGCCTGACTATATATGGTCGTTTTTTTTTCCGGCTAAAAACGCCTTACTACACATGGTCGTTTTTTTTTCATCAAAAAAATACACAACCAGATATTAAAAAATTCCAAGTGATAAACGTGATTGCTTCGAGCAAAAAATCCGTAACTTAGAATCTTATGGCTGAATCACCATCCCCAAAAAGCTGGGACAGAGAAATTTTCCATCACACATCATTTTCTTTTATGGCAATGTCCAAACCACTTCATGCACGTTACAACAGCGTGGCTTCGTAATAAAAGAGTGCCGGTGCTACACTGGTCTGCCTGCATTCCAGACCTGTCTCCCACTGAAAATTTGTAGAACGTTATGAAGCATAAAATATGGTAACAGAGAACCAGGACTATTTAACAGTTGAAGCTGTACATCAAGCAAGAATTGGAAAGAATCCCACTTGAAAAGACTCAACAACGACTCTTCTGAGTTCTCAAAACATTGATTGAATGTTGCAACAACAAAAAAAAGTGATTGAACACAGTGGTAAACGTGACCCTGTCCCAGCTTTTTGGGGAATGTATTGTAGCCATAAAATTCTAACTTCATGAATATTTGCTAAAAAGAATCGTTTATCGTTTGAACATTATCTTGTCTCTGTAGTGCAGGGGTGCCCAACATTTTTCAACCAAAGATCCACTTTTCGATCAACCAACCTCCCGAGATCGACCCTCCCTTAGTAGAGACCTGACGGCATGGGACGCACGTATAGCAGCGTGTTAACATGTACCGTTTTAAAATGCTTCCTCTGGCACTCCAGATTCCTTCTTTACCTGTGCCCTCTGAGAATTGTACATGAAACAAACTGAATGAGAATAATAAGATATGCAATTCCAGACTGCGGACCGCTACCAACTTCCGGTGATGGAGGTCACATGCCACCGTCGGGTGAAGGTGATTGCTTTTTTTGTTTTATTTTTAAAATAGCTTTTGTGAAAGTGAGACTGACAGAATGCTAAGGGTGCATGGGCGAGGTGACTCCGCAATCAGATCGGCGTTCAATGTTAAGATTTATTCAACCAACCAGCTCCTCGTGACTGCATTACAATCATCGCGGCATCAAAAACATTTTATGAAACAAAACAAGGCAGCAGCTCATCACCTTCCAAACAATTCAAGGACACATTTATTGGTTGGGAAGAGTTTTGCCCAAGATTCATCATGACATTGAGTGCTGAATCGCGCACACACACGCACGCTGCTACACACAAAACCTTCAAAAACACATCAACATCTTAGAGAGTTCATTCATTCTTATTAACCAACATGTGAGAAATCATCAAGTGTTCATTTAAAACTTCAAAAGTAATTTATTTACTACTGTTCACACTACATATTCTTCATGTGAGATGTTTTTGTTGGGTGTGCTGTGACATTTTTTGAATGTAAAACGTAACTCGGCTCAATAAAGGTTGAGTAAGTTGGGTACTAAATAAAAGTTTCAGTGCCAAGGGGTCCAAGACAAAGCTGTGACGTAACAAGGACGAGAATAATTTGCCCTGGACAAGGTCAACTACGTTTGAATACATTCCTAATACTTGATCACAGCAAACAGCGACAAAAACAGCAAGAAAAAAGAAATAGTCACGGCACTAGGAGCTGTGCATTAAGGCCACACTGAAAATCAAGAAAATACATGACAAGAAGCCTTAAGGGGTGCAGTACAAAATCCAGCCATCCACCTTTTAGACTGCATTTGTTGTTCAGAATGTCTGAGGACCCCGGACTGGTCTCCAGTCAATCACAAGGCACATTCTGTGGATAAACAAGCAATGACTCACCCATTCACACCTTTGTGCAATTTAGTGAAACCAACATGCATGTTTCCAACGACGGACCCCTGCGGCAGAAGCTGTATTCCTGTACATTGGTATTTGAATTTCACTTAATACAATACCATAATTGTCTGCCAAGACACACAAGATTCTATGCTCTATCAAACAGCTGTAGTGTAGGGTGACTTATTTGATGTCAGATTGTTTTGCCTTGATAATAATATATAATAATAATAATACATTTGATTTATAAGCGCCTTTCAAGACACCCAAGGACACTTTAAAATAACAAAAAACACAAAACTTGAGTATCGTAGGCTGCTATCGGCAGCCTTCAGCAGACCCCAATACCTTGACATAAGGCCGGTATTGGCCCAATAATGATCCCTGGTATCGTTGAAATTATTGCTCCGCTAAAAGAGGTTGAATTTTGCCATTTTATTTCTTGGGAATAATTACATCTCTCACTGATTCTGAGAAGATGATAACTTTGATTTGAAAAAAATATATATTTAATGGTGTCATTTCGGGAATGGATTTTTATTTCTTTTTTAATTTCAGTGTGGCCCAAACACTCCTTTTGTCAATACAAATATTCAAAATGCTAAACAAACTCCTTCCATTAGACAGACATTTCATGATCATTTTCGATCCAACCATACAGTACAAATGATGCGTAGCTTTTCGATTCGATCATTCATTTATTCAATATCTAGTTTAACACTCAGGTTCCAATTGTCCTCACTAGCAATCCGACGCACTGTTAGAACGACTTACTCACTAGTGATGATTTTTCCACCGCTGCACACCATTTTTGCAATGCAAGTCAAAGTAGACTTCCTGTTACAATTGGGGCAAAACTATTTGTGGGCATTTTGGTGCCAATAGTACAGTAGGTTCTAGGAGGCTAATAGTGCTTGACCTACTAAAATTCTTACTAGTGCAACACAGAAGTTGACGAGTAAGCTTTACTTGTGTATTAGTAGGTCAAAGGTTACTAGTGAGGCAAAACTGCAAGAGTTGACCACTGCCTGCTACTCGTATGACTAGTGACACTACATAACTCTACTAGTTCACATATACTGCTTCACAAGTAACATGTACTTGTCTTACCAAAGTCGTCCTACTAGTGTGTCGAAATGTCATCCTGATGCTGAAGTGGAAAAACCTTGGCAGATATTTGTTTTATTCTACTAGTGTACTGACTTAAATACTGAGGACAAGCATGTATTAGTACATGGATCAGGCTGCGCCACACTGCGTTAAAATGGGGCGCGGCGAGATCAATATTTCCCATATTCGCCACATGAGGGGCCAATTTACGTGTCAAACTTGGCACGATGATACCCGCGTCAAACGGCTTGACTAAGAAGCACAAATTCAAATAATCAAATTGTCCTCGCGGCCAGCAAGGCATATTAATTGGTTGCAGTATAGTCCCAATATGCTTGTCAATAAAGATTATTGTGGGTCGGGGGGAAGGGGAGAATGAGGATGTTTTCCTGTAAAGCGTATGAAAAACACATTCACGAGAGGGAAGTCAGCAAAGGTCGCACAGGGACATTGGCCCAAACATGCCGACATGTGTTTTCCACCCTAACCACTTTAATTTGCTTTCATGTGGCGTCTTCACACATTTCCCCCAAATAAACTCAGCCGTGATTTACGTAACGTAATCGCACAATGCACAATGATTGCAGTTGCATGCATCCAGAATTTGGAATATGTGCTCAGCGCCCTCCTTTCAGCTGTGGCAATTCGGTACAATTGCCACTTCCTTAGAGTTACTACGACCAGCGATGAGTCATCATGAGGCGAGGGGAAGAACCCCCCCCCCCCCCTCCAAAACGAAACACCCTAATGTGCTGTGTGTTATCTGGACAACCGTGTCTCTCCCCTGTTACATGACAACAGCGAAACATGGATGAGCTAGTGTGGCTAATGACACTTAATAGTGGCTAGGAGAATTTGATATGGTTTAGCCACATTGCTGAAAGGGTTTCATGACCCAGTAGAGGATGACAGAAAAAAAAAAGACTGAATCAAAGTTCCACACAAAGATTTGGCCGTAATTTAAGTCGATTAAGTAGCAAAGGTGTCGGAAGAGTAGATTTATGAATGCACGTGTGCGGATGTCCTCAACTGTCCCAGTCTCCACTCTGTGCGTCCTCGTCTCCTTTGTCTTCGTCGTCGGAGTCGGCCGACACATTCTTCATCCTCATCATGGCTGCTTTGATGCTGCGCTCCAGCTCGTTGTCTTGCCTGCCGCCGAGCATGTCGCAGGGAGTCGGAAGCACCTAAAAGTTGACAGCCAGTTAAATTTGAGAGAATTTTCTGAAGGGAATGCAAACCCGTACGAGCCCTCTCAACTTCATTTCCTCCTCGCGCTGGTTTTCGGATGCATTTTGCTTTGAGTGTAACGTTTTGCAACGTGGGATATTTCTATTTCGACTTCCCAGTAAACCGTATTGCGGCATCATCGGTTTCAAGCCGATTTTTAATTAAGACTCCGAGGTTCTCCAGCGTAGAGCATCTGACCTTTTTCAAGGCGACCCCTTGTCGGATGGCCGACATCAGGCTGCTTCTCTGGTCCCCGAAGGCGGGAGGTATCCGGGGCGCGGGGGCCTTCCGAAGCCGGCTCTGTCCACGCTGCAGCGAGGCTAACACTTCATCCATGGGTCCTACAGCAACAATGCAGTTAGTCTTTTTCCTCCAACTTTCATCCTCCACAACGGCAAAGACAAGAAGAAGCTGGAAGGCTGCGTTTTGGTGGTGGTGGTGAAATACAATGTAATGTCATATTTTCGAGATACAAAGTCAACATTGAAGCCTCACCGATATTTTGTGTGAGTGTGTTCTTGGCTGCAAAAGGAGGTTCTTTTCGGTCACTGAGAGGCATTGGTTTATCCTCACGGGAAGTGCTGAATGATGATGGTGGTGGACGAAGAGGAGGAAGGGGTGGCGGGGGTGGCGGTGGTGGTGGTGGTGGTGGGGGTGTAGAGGGTACAGTTGCGGTTTTTCCAGAAGGAGGTGGTGGTGGTGAAGGGTAGATTTGGACTGGAACGTCTCGAGGCTGCGCTTTCACCGGAAGCGTTTTGCGCCTGGGTGCCGTGCGGATGGAGGGAAGCCCATCAGAGGAGGGAGGCGGGCCGAGGCTGGTGATGGAAAGTGGCTGGGAGGGGCAAGACGACTCTGTGGGAGACCTCCGGGACTTCAGCACATACTGACCCGGTCGCTTCTTTGGGGAGAGGAGGAGAAGGACAAAGAGACAGATGTTGAAGACGGGAAGTGGCACAACTATTTGTGCATTTTTGACTTAGTTTCTAATTGCAGGAATGGATGAATTTAATTTGGCATCCACCAGCAAGCGAGATGTTTTGTGTTCCAAGTTAAGGGCATGAACCAAATTCAACTCTTAAGTCAAGGCACCACAAGAATGACCACAGTGGGAAATGTCAAGTTAAATTGAAAAATAACAATGAAGCTGACGATTTAATTTTGATAATTTCTTACTCTCTACGACATTATGAACTAAGATAGCTGAAAGGGAGTGTGTCGTATCTACCCATTCATATCTGTGGTAATGACCTCATGAGTAATCATAAGGTAGGTAGTAGCATAGAGCAATGGTTGATCTCTCTCTTTTATTGATTGTGCCAAAACCTAATTTCTGAAACATGGGTCACCACGACTCCTTTTGTGATGTCGGTCGCATACAGCATTGAGTTTTTCTGCAAATGTTTGTGGAAGTGAGGCCATCCACATCAGAACTATTCATACACTTTTTTTAATTGATCATGATAAACAACTGAAAGGCGGGTCTCTCCCTGATGCTTGCATCCAGAACATGAAATAAGGGATAACCTTCAAGAGGAAGCCTTGCAGTTTACTGAAGGGACAAAATAAGAGCAGGTTTCACCTCTTTGAAGGATCTTAATCTGTTGAGAGTCTTCTCTCGCTCCTGGTCCACCCACTGCTTCCTCCTCTGCTCCTCCTCCTTCCTCTTCTCTCGTTTCTACAAACAACAGCAAGAGAGAGAGAGAGAGAGAGAGAGAGAGAGAGAGAGAAGTTGAAGGCGACACTGCGGGGAGACAGACAGAATCCGATTGCGACTCATTAGGAGCCTCTGCCGACGTGGGAGCATCTCTCTGACTGTCTCGTTGCCATGGCGACATACCAAGTGGACCTGATGATGCTGGGTGAAGACTCTGGATCTGTGCACGGCTGTGAGCTGCTTCTGCTGGTGGGCCTCCACACATTGATCCTACATAAAACACACGCATCATGAAAAAAAATTCTTTAGGTGCAGTTGTTGGAAGTCTTGTTTCATCACAGTTGGTTTGAACAGTTTGAATCAAGTCGACATGCGGTTTTCGCGAACGGCCTCAAAACGCTGGTCAGTACACTGCAGGTTGTGTTTTTTCCATTGTGAGGTTGTTTACAAGTGCGAGGTTCAATAGCCTGATGTGTAGCAGGAAGCCACGATTGTTCTGATGTAGTCGTTTTTGGCCACGGAGCTAGGTAGGCCACAGACAGGTAGGGAAAAAAAATTACAGGAGGCTGAGTGCCTCCTGCAAATTTCCCTTTCATTTTTATGATTGCCAGACCCAAAAATTTGTCGATTTTTTTTCTTTTAAATGCAGTAAGTTATTTTAACATTACCACAGCAGATAAACATCATGACGACGTCACCCCCCCGCCAAAAAGAAAACAAAACCAAAAAAGGTGGGAAAATGGGTCAATTTTTTTCAGATTTTTCTCTCTGTTGTAATTTATATCACTATTTTTGAAAGCATTAAGAAATCAAAAAATAACTTATCATTGTATAGGTTTTAATTAATCAGTTATCAGAATTTGATTCTGCCAAATATCGGAATTGGACTTAAAAAAAAATCCTGAATCTGCTGCGCCATATAAACCTTTATATATTGCGCCCCTCCAATTTCTTTTTTTTGGGGGGGGGGGGGGGTGGATGCCAGAGGAGAGCGCAGTACCTGGCGAAAACCCACGCAGGCACGTCTCTACAGCAGGCCGACGTGCTAACCAATCAACCATCGTGGGACCACGAAATATAAACAATTCCTTTTTTTTTCTTCTACAAAGTCGGTCGCAGGTTAGAAACTACAGAAAATTGGGAGGCCTGCTGAAATAACAGTTGAGCACCAATGTCCTAGGTACCAGCTACGTTTCTATTGGCCAGGGCTTCAGTGCCATCTTATGGAATTTTAGGATGTAAGAGAAAGAGCCCCCCCCAACCCCCAAAACAACCCGATGAGTACAACAAATAACTGTTTATCGGTTACACACACGAAAAAAAAAATCACTAAATAAAACATACGTGCTAAAAAGAATGACCACTTTCTATCGTAAAAAAACAAAATGCCCTTTCATGCCCAATGGTCATTTTAAAGTCAAAGCGATTCACTCGCGGCACCTTTTTGTTGCGCAGGTATGCTCGCCGAGCACAGATGTTGCCTCTCTTGGTCTCCAGGTTCTGGAGACGTTTTTTGAGCTGACGGATGGCTGGAGGCTCTGTGTGATGAAGTTCTGTGTGAATCATACTGTGGAGCTCCTCTGGATCCTCGCAGACATCGTAATAGACCACCTCCTCCTTCAATTCTAAAACGCATTCCAGGTCCAATCAGCAATTTCCATCACAACCTTAGTTCACTAGAATCAACACGTGATTGCGAGGCTTGAGGTTGCTTTAAGCCCCGTTTCAGACTGTTGGCAAAGGTAGCAAATTGTGCATTCTTCTGTCAGGGTTCGCCAAACGGTCGGCGGAAATTTTGCGACACGAAAAGTACAGGCAAACGTGTGACCTTGACCAAACCCTGATGAACCTTGACAAAAACAACCTTTTTTGCTACCTTTGAAAACACCCACACTTGTTCGCAGCTCAGTAGGACGGGAGCTTCAGTCGAAGCAAGGCAGCCTCAATCTCATTTTCAAATCTATCAATCTATCTATGGAATAATTTGCACCTTAATATTGACACTTTTAAATACAGCACCAGAACTTATCCTCCATTCCTACTTTGGTCGTACGTAATGACAGTAGCTCACATTTTGACGTCCTCACATTATTCAAAGTATTTTCATTGACATCGTTTTCTATTTGAATAAAATGTCATTTCAGTACTGTCTCGTACAATGATGTATAAGGATTTGCAAAAACAGGAATGCTATATGGACTTTTTTCCAGGTACTGTATTTTTGCTGGGTGTGTTTTATAACAAATATGATAATTGAAAAACTCATCAAGCAAATGTGCCATTTCGGCTTTCAGGGGAGCAAAAATGCTTGTACACTTTAAGTGTTTGCAACAATGCAAAAGAAAACTAATAACTAACTTCTTTTTTTTAACAGAAGTTTGTGTGTTGAAATTGGGTTGAAGGGTCTGGCAGTTATGTCACTGGAGCATATGCGTTCTTGACTTCATCGTTTGACCTAAAAATGTGTCTGTTACTCATGTGCAGCACGAACACCTCTGATCTGACGCCGCAAGGTGTCGATCTGAGTCACCAGCAGCTGCTCCTCGTTTTTCAGGATTTCAAACTTGGTGTTGTACAGTTCCAGTTGCGTTTCATAGAACTGCAACTCCAGCCGGTCTATGGTGTCCTGCTGTTGGTCTTGCTCGGGCGCTGAACCGGTATCATCTGTCCGGCTCTGGTCTCTGCCATACAAGTTGACAAACTAGAACACAACATAAAAGAAGGTAATGTCAGCTTCATGAATTATGCATGACCCATTCTGTTGACAAATGCCCTCCCCGCCAGTTGTCTGAACACTTTGCAAATAAAATAAAACGCGCAAGGATCTTTGTTTTCAAGTATTTTTTCCAGATTTCCTCAATCAGAAAGTTTTAACACGGACGTTCGTAAATGAATATATCTCTTGGATTGAACTAAATCATTAGTCAGAATTTGAATCGGTTTTTTTTTCAGGCTCATTTAAAAAAAACAAGTATTTTCACATGGCAGCTCAATTCCGATTTAAATTTTTTGGGGCAGGGCGTAATGTTCGAGAGCTGACTGACATCATCCGTGAATCTGCAAAGTTGTTTTGACGAACAGTGTTGTTGGTCTTTTATTGAATCCCATTGGAAACGTGAATCATAAAGTTGACATACTGTACGTGGTGATGGTAATAATTCAACCACGCAGATGGTGTCATTTATTACGTGCGGTAATGATGTGATGTCATCCTAAGTAGACATCTCCATAAAATGAGAAGATCGAGGAGTGTCCCCAAAATATTTCTATCTCCTCCCACCTTGCTACTCTGGACATATGACACACTTTCAAAGCGAGTTCATGTCGGCTGAGCTCTGCCACATACAAATGGAAACTGACTGGAAATCAGCCTCCAGCTTCCGAGAGTGATTTGATTTGAGATGATGTGCTGCTCATTCCATGCACACGCACGCACACGGGCATCATGTTGTGAAATTAGCAGGTGCATTCAACAGAATCGCAATCGGTTATTTTGCCAGCGGTGATTTGGGTGTAGGTGTTCTTCACTGATCTCATTAGCAAAAGAAAAAAAAACCACATACGCATAGTTGCAGACAGAGCCAGCATCATCAAATTTGTAATTTAAAGAGTGTAGTGAGATGTTATGCAAGATAAATGTGTGTACGCTCTGAAAATGTTTTTCCAATCTCAGATTCAAACACCCAGCAGCAGCAGATGAGCTCTTTTTCAAAAATCTTTGATTATGGCATAACAAATACACAGCCATGTACTGAGACGAGCGGTGCAGGCGCACACACGCACACGCGCGCACGCACACACACACACACACACACACACACACACACACACACACACACACACACACACACACACACACACACACACACACACACACACACACACACACACACACACACACACACACACACACACACACACACACACACACACACACACAGAGTCCCCAAGTCACATTTTGCCATACCAAAAACATAAAAACACAATACAGAGAGACACAAAAAAATGTACCCACAATCCAAAAACACACAAAAATTCTGTCTTACTCTCCCAGGCAGGTTTTGGAGATGCAGTGATGGGTTTTTTTGTGCTTCCGTGAGTCTTTTGTAAATAAATGAAAGGTCGTTTCATAACCAACGGGGACTATCAGGTGAAAGAGTGAGTGTGACCATCTTCAAAGCCTTGCCACAAGACAACAGAGCGGTATTGATTCCACATGGACAGAATGTGCTAGAAATCCACCCGCCGCACCCAAAATTTAGATACATCGGCATGCTATTCATGCTAAACCAGTGAGCGTGATGTTCACCTCTTTTTTGATGCTGGCTTTCTTGCTGTTCAGACACATCTCAGTCGATCTCATGTGTTGCAGGGCTTCTTTGGCCAGGAGGAAGCGCAGTTTCTCCAGTCGGGGAGCTGCAGAAGCCCAGGCAGCGGCTCCAAAGCGATGCTTATCCTCCTCCATTTGCTTCACCATACCTGAACATGTACGGTATGCGCACAAGTCGGTTATGCATGTTTGCATCTGCACGACATCTCATTCTTCATTTGGTTGCGCTATACAAAATAATCTGCCTAATTTAATACGGTATAATAGAATGGATACAGCCAGATCAGTAAGACTTGATAACATTGTAATGTTCCTTTCATACTTGAATAAGGAGGCCAAACACTGATGAAAATTAAAACAAAAATAATATATATACAGTAGAGCTGTCAAACTATTAAAATATTTAATCTAATTAAAAATGCGACTGTCATAATTAACTCAAATGAACTAAAAAATTAATCGTGATTACTCACACATTTTTTATCGTTTCTGAATTTCCTTTTACAGTTTTTATCCTATTTTTCCCCATTTTAATGCTCTCATCAACTTGGAATCATGAATCAGTTTTGTATGTGCCAAATGCAAATATTTACTGAAATAACAATTTCGATTTTCAATTTTACATGAACATTTTTCACTTGGAGCAGTTGTTCACACATAATCTCTCACACAATATTACTGTCCATCAATAACAGTGAAAAAAATATTTTGTCACACAACAGCTGCTTTAACTCATTCACTCCCAAAGACGTTTTTAAACGTCTTTTCAGACTTGGTCTAGAATTGGCTGGTACTGAATGAGTTAACAGCTTTTTTTTTAAATGAAATCAAAACAGAGCAATATAACATTATACAGTGCACATCTAAGGTAAACTTTTACTCAGCCTATAGTGGATTTATACCATGGCTGCATACTTATATGGTTGCAAAATCTCTTTTGTTACCTACTTTATTTGTATGTGTTGCTGCTCCTTGTGTGTTTATAATTATCGTAACATTGATGCTGATTTCCATTAGCCTGCCGTCTCTTGATTATATGTTAGCAATGAAGATGCCAATTTTTTTTTGTCAGTTTTACAGTACACAAAGTGAAAAATAGCTTGAAGCAAGCACACCATGTCTTGGTTGATTTCAAAAAGCCATTATGGAGCATCAAGTTGTAGGACATGACTGAATATTATGTGTATGAAGTTGCAATGCAACCAGGGACTACAGTGATCTATTTGCTGCATGCGTCTGTAAAGTGCACAGAATTCAACTTATTAATAATAAAGTGATTAAACACAGTCACCAGCCAACGCCTTTGAAGTCTGCGCAAAGTAGGTGACCGTGATATCCTGAATGGACACGACTGCATCTTCCGCTTTGGCCCTCCACTCCTCCGCCTCCCCCTCCAGAGCTTCAATCCTCTTAGGACCCAAGTCATCAAACTCCAGGGACTTCTGCGGAAAACAGCAGTGTGGAATGTCAACTGTTCAAATCTATGCTAACATGTATGAGAATGCGTTTTGGAAAACTGCTTTCAAACTGTCCGAGCGGCAAAGTAGCTGCGGTATAAGATAAAACTAGAAAATGGAGCTGCTGTTTCAATGAAATGTGATTTCCATAACATTCCAAGGCATTCCCAGTCCAGCCGGGAGACATAGTGTCTGCAGCATGACCTGGGCCATCCCCGGGGGCTCCTGCCGATGGGACATGCCCGGAACACCTCGACACGGAAGGCATCCAAGAGGCCTCCTAACCAGATGCCCGAACCACCTCATCTGGCTCCTCTCGACGTGGAGGAGCAGCGGCTTGATTCTGAGCCCCTCCCGAATGAGCAAGCTTTCTCACCGTATTTGTAAGGGAGAGCCTGGACCCCCTGCGAAGGAAACTCATTTTGGCCGATTGTCACTGGGATTTCCTTCTTTCAGTCACGACCCACAGCTCATGACCATAGGTTAGGGTAGAAACGTAGATCGCCTGGTAAATCGAGAGCTTCGCCTTTCACCTCATCTCCTTCTTCGCCGCGACAGACCAACAATATATCATTGCTTAATTGATGGATTTTAGCGTCTTTAATAAATGAAAGTGGAAGAATTAGGTCCTTCCATTTTTCTGAACGCAGCCCTCAAACTGAAAAATGTGGATACCCCCCGGTCTTTTAACACCCTCTTTTGGTAGAAAGCAGATACTGCAGTCAAGCAATTGAATAAGTCATGTCAGTGGGTGCCACAGCACTAACGTCAACCATCAAGTGGCATGCTTTTATTTACCAGGATCTCCATTTTGTAGAGGCAAGCCAGCTCTCGCATGTCTCGAAAAGGCTGCAGCAGGTACTGAAAGAAGGCAGTGGCCTTAGTGAGCAGGTCCTGGTAGGCCTCATCCTCTTGTGCGTAGATAGCAAGCAGCGCGACCATCCGGTCCGCATCTGCGTGACTCTGCAGCAGCTGAGAGGAGACGCAATGTGTTGTTGAATAATCATATTTCACAAAGTTACAGTGCTATATGTCAATTATTACCTTTTGAATATGATGGTACATAATGACACTGGTGGATGCAGAGTGCGTGTGAGTGAAATTGGAAGGAGATCATACGTATAATTATTTAACCCTTATTTTACTATTTTCTCAATCACTCTGCCTTGGTCAAACGCCACCCACAAGTGCGTGTGACGTCACGATCACCCAGTCAATAAAAGTTGTGTAAAGCGTGCTAAATCTAAGTTTTTTTCTCCAAAATCTTTATTGAACAGTAAGTTGTATGCATAATGAATGACTCTACCTGTCGTAGGTGACCCTTGGCCCTTGACATCTCGTCGTGCATGCTCTTCCTCTTCAACTCCTGGAGGTTCTCAAAGTAGTCATCCGCGTCGCGCTCATCCTGGTAGAATAGCGTGTCGAGTACTATTGTCCTCCCGCAAACGTCGATGGCGGTGCTGAAGTATTTTTCCAGCTTCCGACACGGCGCGTCCGAAAGCCTCCGCTCGTCATCCGAACCGTACTTCCGACTCGGGAAAAGTAAATCCCATCCACTGCCGTCTTCAAACTCCGACAAGTCGGGAAAGCAAGGCGCCAAGACATCGCTGACACACATTAGCTGCTGATGGATGTGTTTTAAATTGCTCATCGAGAAGAGGCCGGCCCAGCTGCTTTGATGCTCTCCCGTCAAGCTATATTCTTCTTTTCGCTTCCGCCGCTGTAATGTCCTGTTGTGGCAGGTGACCGCGAACTTACACTCGATTACGTTCCACTGGACGATAAAACCCAACTTAAACACCTCCGGTTCTTCGAAGATGTTACTTTTTATCGCCACCCATCCGTCCAAGCTGTCCGGGCGCTCACACCCAACGTTGCTCATCGTTGAAAATGTTAGGACACGGGCCTCCTCAAAACTGGGTCTCTGTTTACAACGTCCGCCATTTGCGTGACGTAGGTGGCATTCAAAGACCACAAAGAAAATGGGATTTCACCAGCAAAGCTCATGGTCTCATCCAAGCGACTCGCAAACACAAAACGGCGTTGTAATAGCACTGCACATGAGTTTTCAGGACGTAAATCATTAATGGTCATTATTATCATTATTTATAGTATTATTATAACGCCCACTTTTTGCCCTTCTAAATCATCCACATTTCTCTACCCATTCAAAGTCAAAGCTACACACTGTTAGGTCACATTTGACCCGTTTTGAACGTAATGTAATGCATTGCAGCAATCCCACACTTTGACCAATGTTACCCTCACATAAGATGAAATAAACCATTAATCACCGTTTTAAATCTCAGACTTACTACATTTGGGAAAAATGTGGAGCTAATAGCATGATATTCTGTGGGCAATTGTCACAATTGACTTTGAAGCTGGAAAATGGACAGCAGCCTATTTAAGTTTGGATTCATTCATTCATATGAGAGCTATTTTTCAGATTTCCCAAACTAGAAATGACATATACTACATACTCCGCATCTCCTGATGGTTCAGACCCTGTCTAAATTCATGTCTCACATTCTACTTTTCAACAATTCAATTAATTCCCTAGCATTCCGCCTCAGCTTCCGCTGTTTATTATTCACATGCCCTGTCTACAGTAAATGCATTTTCTGTTTCATTGAAACTGAGATTAATGGAGGGAGGTATCTAATTAGCAGCTATACATTTTTTTAAAATTCGATATTTGTATTATATAGAAGCAGGTATGCATGTTCAAGCAACATAGGCGCTAAGGATACGTTGTTAAGTTTCCGTATCTTTTAACAGTTGTTGAAAAAGCACAAAAGGAATAAAATGTGATATCAATAGATAAAAATGAGCCAATGTGATATAATACAAATTACGAGAGTCACTGAAGGCACCATACCCTTCCAGTATTCGCGTTCAATTTTCAGTCACACGTCTGGGGATTTCCACCTTGTGATGTCAAAATGAAACCGAATTTTAAAACCTTTATCCTAATTTTGTTGTTGTAAATGTATACAATATTCAATAAACAACATAGACGGTGTTGGCTTCTATTCTCAGGATGTTTGAGATATTTTTGACATTTGATCAGTGTGTGCCTGCCTCATCTATTTCCGTCACAGCTTCTGCGTGTGTTGCTGCTCTGCTCAGTTTGTTTGTGCACGTTGGCCTGCAATGGTGGCGTAAAACCTGATTCCTAGCGGTGAATATACCTCAATTTTTTCATTCACTCCGCATGGATTATCTTACTACAGTACTTTTGTTCAAAGTCTTATTCTGCATTTATTGCGTCTCACTCCGTATTATAATGTCCTCCCAGTCATTCGTCATGGATCTGTATGAGATCAGGGGAAGTAGATTGGATGTCATTGCAGAAGAAGCTGAATACCAGGACTTGAATAGAGACATGACCAGCCCTCTGAAGAAGTCCCCTGGAGTGAAGGATAGACATGATGATGTGTTTGACAATGGTCGTATTGAGGTAGGAAGCTGAACTCATCTTCTAACTCTTCAGTTTAATGAGGCAGGAAAATGTTCCCAGTCAGATACAGTATAGGCATTGTAGTGCGCCAAACTGTCTTACTATCAGGCACAGAGTGTACTAGTAGCTCCATGAAAATGCTGGATATCAAATAAATGGCATTCCACACCCGACTACATCAATATCACAAATTGAAAACACTGCTTCTAATATTAAGTCTGTCAGTCACTTTGTAGCACTGTTGACAGGTGCTGCCAGTCACAAACAGCAACACCTTTAAATGGCCATGTATTTTGAACTAATTTCCTTGAATGAAGGAGTCATTTTAAGTTTGTTTGTAGAGTGACATCAACAGCACCAGGAATCAGTTGCAAGAGAAGGTGGCTGAGATGGAGAACTTTGCAGGACACCTGGAAGAAATCTTTCTCACTGTCGAGGTAAAATGTTTTCCAAAGAGCAAGAAAATCATCCATCCATCCATTTTCAAATCTCTTTATTCTCATGAGGGACGTGGGCGTGCTGCAGCCAATCCCAGCTGTCTTTGGGCAGTAGGCAGGGTACACCCTGAACCGGTGAGGCCGATGTGCTAACCAGTTGCCCACTGTGCCACCAATAAAATAATAAAATATATGATTTCATTATATCTGTAAACAATAGGTGCCAAAGTACTTTGAGGTGGAAGGAAATTGATCAACAGTAGTCAGAATTTGGGTTGCGCTGCCTGATGTAAACCCCAAAAGGTTTCTTTTTTTTTTTTTTAGATAAAAGATAGCCAGACTGCTTCATCAGACAAAGCTGTGTCTTTTGCCACCCCGGAAGCATGTGTGACATCATGGTGAAAAGGTCTTGTTGAGTGTTAAAAGTTCTGCAAATGAAACACCACGCAGGAGAATTTTGGCAGACGTGAGCAACACTTGGAGCATCACTACACAGATGTTCTTCAGACAATATCGCAGCGTAATGACGAGCGAGCAGCTAGATTGGAAGATGAAAAGAAGAGGAAGCTGGAGGCCTTTTACGCTCAGCTGCTGGCCTGTGGGCACGCGTTGGATGCCTCCAAAGAGCTCATAGAGGAGGCTAAGGAGGTTTATCGGAGCCAGGACAAAAGGGTTT
This sequence comes from Hippocampus zosterae, assembly GCF_025434085.1. NCBI lineage: Eukaryota > Metazoa > Chordata > Actinopteri > Syngnathiformes > Syngnathidae > Hippocampus > Hippocampus zosterae. The sequence goes on along the minus strand of NC_067454.1, from coordinate 18,748,122 downwards.
TTCTCAAGGTATGAATCATCCGTATTTAAATCCATCTAGTTTGCGCCACTAATCTTGTTATCTATCCATCTTCATGTATTAACTCATCGCCATCTTCGTTTTATGACAGACAGTTGTTCCAACCCTTAAACGGTAAGCAAGACACCGCCCAGTGCAAATTCATTATCTGAAGTAGTCTGATTTGCATTTATTAATCGGGCGGGATAAATGGCAGAATTCAACATTAGGTTTTTTTTTTTGGACTTCATCAGAATTGAGGAGTTTGCCAAAGAAGAGATGGACCTCACACTGGCAACAAATCTTGATTTTGAAACGCCGCTCGCTGATCTGTCAGATGTCAAAAGCATGATGGACTCCATCAACATCGTCCCAGGTTTGATTTAAATTTTGGTTTTGCAATGTAATAACTGTTAGGAATGTGGGCGGCACGGTGATTGGTTAACATTTCCGCCTCACGGTGCAGAGTTCTTGGGTTCAAATCCAGAGCAGGGGAGGGGACGCTAAACTGGACACAGGCTGGTGGTCTCTGGCTGCAGGCTCCAAAGTACAAACTGCAGAGGGTTGTTTTTTTGTGGATCAGCAATGACTGACATATTGTTGGCCGTTCAAGTACTTTCCCATGGAAATTGGCCCATCGCGATTGGTGGCCGATCAATCAACGTGCCTCTGTGTCATACTTGGAAAAACAATGCAACCATTTAGCTGTACCCGTTTTGATTGCCAATTTCAGTTTATTCTTGTGATAGATGTTTTCAATGGTATGAAAATGCACCAAATCCCATTGAGACCTGCGCTTTATATTTTGGTGGTCATATTTACTTGCATGAGAGGGATAAATATAGTTCAGGAAATGCACCACACTTCTATGTCTCTACATTCAGCCACAACACTAAACAAACTTCAATCTAATCTTTGCTCATAAAGCACAATTAATACTAAACACTGTAGCCCAAAGCGGATATATACCGGTACTGTTAATCCAAGTTATAGGTAAAATGAAGAAATAAACATCAGTCTAATATATCAATAATACTGAGAGGGTGGAATAATAAATGCAATGTGCATGTCACGTGACTCATTAGTATTACAAGGTCTCAGATGTGAAACTTCCACCAATGGGTGGACTCACTTTTGTTGCGTGTTGTTTTGAGTGTATAGAAAATGTACAGTCTTGTGGCATCTGAAAACTAACTACAGGTACACTTACTTTACATTGTCACAGTGTCATTTCTTCAGCATTGTCTAATGACAAGATATTTTGACAAACTTGTGAGTGGGACTCGTGTGAGATATTGTTTAGAACTATGAAACACTGGCTGCCATGCCAAGTAAAGACCATGGGATGTCCACAGCTCCATCCGCCCCGGTCATCAACCCCCAAATGGCGAACTCGGCCACCCAGACATCCCTGCGTGTATGCTGGAGTCTGTTCTCCGACGACACAGTGGAGTTCTACGAGCTGTACTACAGACTGGTGCTGCAGAATGCGCCTCTGGACAGCACTACTGCCCCACAAGGTACATCTGCGTCTGTATCACAACACCATCTGCATTTGATGCCGTTTTTATTTTTCAAACCAGTTGTACCCATTGCTTTCGCGTCTAGTAAGGAAGGCAAAAGTGAAAGAGACCCACTGCACTGTGAAAGAGCTTCTGCCCGGTGCTCAATATGAGCTCTGGGTGACAGCCACCAACACAACAGGCATCAGCCCAGCCAGTGAGAAGGCCTTATACATGACAGGTAATTAACGAGAAGTCTGGTTCTGAAGTCATGAAGCACGATTACTATATTATTGTTAAGTAGATTTTTATGGTATCTGTACTTGATGAGTTCTGAATTAATTTTTCTTACATTTTACCATCATTCCCGACATTTAAAATCAGATTATCTCCTGAAAATAGACTTTTTGTTTGTCATCAGCCTTCCATGATTGATACGGTCAGGTGAATCAAAGCTAAATCTCTCATTTCTCCACAGTTCCATCTCCTCCAGTTATCAAGCAGAGACAGTGTTGCAGCAGCCCTGAGGCTGCTCTCATACGCTGGGAGTCGGGAAACCATGACCCTGTTGACTCCTATACTGTGGAGCTGACCGAACTGAAAGGGTCAGATTGCAATGAGAAAGGGATCACTGAGTAAGCGCACCTCATCAAGTCAAGTCAACAGTATTTACAGAGCACTTTCAAACAGCCATTGCTGCATACAAAATAACACGCTACAAGATTTACAACAGAGCTTCCCAGTTGGGAGTTCTTATCTCCCATCTTTATCTTCAACTGGGATTGTTTTTTTTTAAAGCCTAGACAACTACAGTATGTCAAGATAAAATTGTTGTAGTTTATTATTGGGAGTAACACCTCACAAAAGTAACACACTTAAAGTCAGCCATGAATTATCGATGAACACACTACCATTAGGCAATATTTTTCTTAACATGCATTACATTGCATATTAACTCCCGTGTGACCCGTGTTCTTACAGTACACCCAGTACACATGAAGTGGGACCTGAAAAATGTCCAGTCAGACCTCGCCGATCCTCCCTGACTCCCTAGGGCGGGGGTCGGCAACATGCGGCTCCAGAGCCGCATGCGGCTCTTTAGCGACATCTAATGGCTCCCTGGAGCTTTATAAAAATGTTTGAAAATGGAAAAAGATTTTGATAGTAGGCTAAAATAGCTCAAATAGATAAAGATACATGTTGCAGCTTTGAAAAAGGAGAGCTGTGGTGTTAATTTTTTAAAACGTACACCTTATTTATGCTTTTAACAGTCTTGACAGACACGTCGGAGTCTGACTCCGTGCCTTCTCTTCTCGTTCGACTCGAGAGGCGTTCAAAGACAGCCTCCGAAAAGGGAATTTTTTATGATCACTTCACTGACACTAAGAAATGGAAAAATAATGCACCAAAACAAAGAAATCAGGCGAGGAAATTACAAAATAAATTCTATGGGGGCGTTTGTGAACACACAACAAAGGAATGAATAACAATTCTGAGACAGTCCACTCTCCTACATACATACAGCATGTTTCCGTCATTGTAAGTTTTATAGAAGGCTTTTATTTTTTTGCGGCTCCAGACATGTTAGTTTTTTTTGTCCTACATGTCTCTTTCAACATTTTGGGTTGCCGACCCCTGCCCTAGGGTACAGTTCTTGAAGAACAGTTCCCCTGAATACAGAAATTAGCAGTATGCGCCCGCTGTTAAATTTCTACTTTGGGCTTTTTTCTTCTTCTTCTTCAATGCTTTCATAAACACGGCAATGTTAGTGCTTGCACAGGACACCAGAAGTCCCGTGGTTGTTGGGTTGCTGAATCAAGATGCACTCTGTCCCAGAAAAAAATCTATTCTTAGCCTCAGCTCTTATCCTCAACATTCTCCTTTGTTTGTCTGGCGACTCCAGAGAAATTGCTGCATATTTGACTGGTATCTTTCAATGAGTCCAGAATTTTCTGGAGTGAAAAGTCGAAAGCCAAGAAATGTTTTCGAACTGTGAGGTGGATATTTGATGAAAATGTCTGATCTATCCCATTGTCCTAATCAGGTCTGTAGTAGCAGTACCCACATGCCAGTGTTTGATTCAGCTTCAAGCAGGTCACTGTTACCTCATCTCAGTGAGAGCGGTCAATATCGGTGGGCTCAGCGACAGGAGTAAGGAAATACGCATTTCCACCTCTGGTAAGAGGCAACACAGAGCAATCTCTTCCTAATTGGTTCACTGTTCAGGCTACAGCCCAAGACTATCTGCAAATGTTTTGTTCATCTGTTGGCAGGGACATTTTTCTATCTTCTCGAGGAGACTGCCCATCCGTGCCTGTCAATATCTGAGGATGGTTTCACTATTTTCTATGGGGATGAAGAGCTGCCAATCAGCGCTATGGCCTTAGATGATGACAACTTCACCAGGTAAACCAGAGAATGCAATTCCTGTCAAAGAATGACAGGAACTGAAACTGAATTGAAATAATGCCAAATTAATTGAATTGTTGAAATATAGATGGGCAGACCTCAAATTGGATCCATCGGGAAATGTGGAAGGGCGAGATGAATTCACATCTCCATTGATTTGCGTCTGTCATTAAAATGTGGAAAAATTAAAGATGCATTAATTTGCAGAATGTGTAATGTTCCCAAGATGTCCTCAATTAGCTCAACAGTTTGAAATTGTTTGAATTAGTGGAGAAATGCTAATAATGGTGGAAATGTTTGAAAAATCGATACAAATTTGGGAGCAGAACATGTGAATGCTCTTCAGCAGAACCATCTGATTTTTTTTAGACCTCCCTTTTCAGTGATCATTCTTAACGTGTGTATCAGGTGTGTAGCAGTCCTTGGGGATCTGATTCCAGTGCAAGCTCGGCATTACTGGGAAGTGGAGGTGGATGACAGGACAGAGTTCAGGATTGGCGTAGCATACGAGGACACAGAGAGAAATTCCTACCTGGGAGGCAACAACACCTCCTGGTGTATGAGACACATCCTCACTACTTCTAGGTACCAAGCATATTAAATATCTAAGTGATGTTACAGGCTGTAAATAAATCAACCATCTTCTCTATTTATTCCAGGCACAAGTATGAGTTTTTACACAATGGTCAGAGCCCTGACCTGAGGATCACAGTGAACCCAGTCCGAATAGGGTTGGCTTTAGACTATGACTGGGGCACTCTGTCCTTCTTTAATCTGGATCTGGAACAACACCTGCATACCTTCCAGTGTCAATTTCAGGGCTATGTCCAGCCGTGCTTTGGCCTGGACAGCCCAGGAGCTCTGACCATACACAATGGCATAGAGGCTCCAAAATATGCATTCGTAGAGCATCCTTAATCCCATTCAAAAAAATGAGCCAGGTTAAATAGAAGTCCTTTGTAGGCGTTTTTATTATTATTTATAGTATTCCATGGGAACAGACATCCGTCATTTTTCCGAGAGAAGAAAAAACTCTAACGTCCATCTCTAAGTTATCCATATTCAATTCAGAACAAATAAAGCTGGCTGATTTGTGGTCAACAAAAATAAAAATGCCATGCCGAATCAAATTTCTGTTCATTTTAACACTTGTATGCACACATATTAAAAAAAAAAAAAAAAAAAAGGAAAATCCACCAAAAGTTAACCGTTAAAAGTTGGTAGCCGGGGGATGCAATTTCCTTTCCTGGTACTTATGGGGGGTTTTTTGTATTGAATTTCTCTGACCTTTGCTTCATCAAATGACTAATTTCATATTGAATAAAATGCACTGCATTGCGTTTATGAAGTAGTCGGCAGAGATCTTCCACATTTCTCTGCTATTTGAAAATTCATGAGTAATTGACAGTTCCCTCCAAAAACAGATGTTTTAATTGCCAATGGATGCCACATGATGGCGGCTTTGGCCCGAGCACAAAAACGGTGAATATGTGCGCGCTCAGCAAATTGCAGAGAATAGATTCCACAAAACTCTGCAAAGAGGTGAATTCGGAAGTAGCGAAACTTGCTATGGGGGATAAAACTGTCAATTTCTTTACTTTACATGACCTGCCTATATCAGGACTGAAAATATGCGTCTTCCATTCAAATGGAATCTGAAGAAACACATTGTCTCAAAGCAGTGTGTCAGAGTGTGAAAGTGGATTTTTCTTTTGGGGGAGATTCAAGTGCATCTCCGAAGGGGTCATGAGTTACTGTTCTTACTGCTACGCATCCTGTCCTCTTCCTCGTCAGAAGAGTCTCCGCCGTAGGGGACCAGCCCTGATGCATCCATCACCACTTTGGGCTTCTTCCCGCACATATCTCCAACAAGACCTGTTGGGGCACAGCATAAGAGGCAAAACAGAAGGAAGGGGGTGGGGGGAGAAGATGACCAAAGGAAACCCATTGAAGAGCCCCATGTTAGCGGTGGTTTACAGTCAGTTTGATCCCCATTCAGCCAGGTCAGGACATTCATGCCAAGCAGGTCCGTGGACATGTGAAGAGAGAGAAAACAAGGGAAAGACAAAAAGACATATAGAAGAAGACAATGTTAGTGGCTTCCAAGCAACCGAGAAATATCTCACAGGTCTTCACTCCTCCTCCATTCCTCCACAGGGGTGTGGAGATGCCATTTCATTGAACAGATAATCTCTCAACAGACCAATTCATCAAGACGCCGCACATTCTTCTGGGCGGTAAAAGCACTCTTAAACAAACGCTGCATGTCATTTTGCCAAATTGAGTAAACAGCGGAAATCGAATGATTACACTGGTCAACAAATTTCAACAAAAAAGTTGACTTTCTAAAAAATGTTTTTGTGCCGATTCCAAATCAACCCTCGTTTTTCCTTCCTTTACCACATTAGGCTTTCATACTACTACTATGAATAAGAATATTAAAAAAATACATAAGGATATTGTGAAATCAATACTATTGCAATTTTAATAATTCCGTAAAGAAATTATCACAGAAAATGAACATGATTTGAATTTGAAAAACGATCAGACTATTTATTGTGACCTAAACGTTTCTAAGTGAGGCGCAAACATTTAAACTTAAGTGTTAGCATGAACTTGCTGAAACAAAAATAAAGCATTCTTCTTCTCAGCAGTTATATTACTCATGTGTAACCATACACGGCCGTGCCGTTAATCCAAGCAACAGAAAGACCAATTCAGGCCCTCATCGATGATGTTTACCATGTTTAAATTAAAATCATGCTTATTTTGAAACAAACTTGTTGAAATAAAAAAAAATGACGACCATCTCCCTTTCAAGGGATTTACCTCACGCATCTTTTTGACTGACTTTTCAAACATTCAAAATTCAATGGTAGAGGTGACAGCTAGCCCATTTTCTCAATTGGGCCACCTTGACATTCAAGAGTATACTAGGAATGCCACTGGAGAAAAGCGAAGGCTTTTACCACCAGACGTACGTGCAGCTTCAATGTAAAAAGGTCCATAAAGAGGTACGCTTCATCTCGCAGAATTGGAGCAAAGAAACCGGCGCGTACCCGAAGATGCGTCACTGTTGGGCGGACTGCCTGGATCTTCGGTTGGCGTGTCACTCGTTCGCTTCAGCGGGCCAGAGGTGAGAGCAGCAAAGGGAGGCGGTGGTGGAGGCATGAGGATCCTAAAGAGTCGGATAAAAAATGTGTTACAACCAGAGGTTGTTAAAGAGGAACTACGTGGAGAACTTAAAAAGGACAAACCTCTCTACTGCTTTGTCTTGGATGACGGGGGAAGGAAATGTGGGCTGTCGAAGAGCAGGAGCCTCTTGAGAGTGGCTGGCAGGCTGAACAAAAGCCCAACATCTTTATCAAGGTCTATTTTGTCCATAGAAGCACACTTAAAAAAAAATTACCCCCCAAACCCCCAAAAAATCGAATGAAACTCCCTAGAGCTAAAGTTTACTTAACCCTAAACTACGGTGAGGAATGGTGTGTCCTCCTCCTTATTTCAAGTGTACCTAGAATGGCCCATTTCGATTTATTGATTGAAGAAATGAAGCAATATTGTGAAGTTTGACGAATGTCCAGCGTTCCCATCTTTGTGTGTCGTCTTGCATTTTCCAGAACAGCATATCCACAACCCCCCTGGTTAATTATGATGGCGACATGTTAGACATGACATCACGTCATTGACTAGGCTTGCATCTACCAGTTCCTAATGAATGATACACCAAGATCATTGCTGTCATATTGTCGTGGATAAAATGAGCATTCTGAGGAAAATCAAGAAGAAATGGACCAACAGGGATATACTGTATATTTGAGCCCAAAAGGTCCTTAGATTCAGAATCTATGAATGAAACAGAAAATTTATGAAGGCCAACTTTTAGATTCCATCGAGTGGAATATGGACTACCTGTAGCCGTTTCAAACATTGCTTGCCTGTGGAAGTAAATCTGTCTTGGTCATTTTTTTTCTTCACGCACAGCAACCTTAATACACACCATAGTAGAAAAGGTATTCCCAACCTTAAAAGAAAATAAAGTCTACTGCCAGTAGGGGTCGCCCATTTCCCCATTCTGGAGACATGCTGCGAGACATCGCAGCATCCATCCGGCATGTTTGATGGCCGTGAACATGGCATCCAGAGTCGCATATATATTTATTCATTCATTTAGACGAAAAGGATGAAACGTGACCCGCGTCACAGACAGGCTTACTACGCCTTCTGTGAGGCAGCTGTTGTGCACTGGAATCATCTGACAGAGTCATGCTTCCTCACATTTTTTTTTTGTGTGTTCAATGCATTGTAATGCCATTTAAGGCTTTCATTTTCACAAAATCAATTTATTGATCCATGCATTTGGGTAATATGGTAAACGGGCTGTCACTTGTACAGCGCTTTTCTACCTCGGGTACTCAAAGCACTTCACACGGTCTGTTGCCTCATTCATCTACTGATGATGCAACATCAGGAGCAATCGCGATTTGAGTACGGTATTTTCACGACTATAAGGTGTCATTAAAAGACTTAAGTTTTCTCCAAAATGGACAGGACGCCTTATGATGCGGAGCGTCTTTTGTATGCGCCGAGTTCCAAAATCTGACAGCCGACACGCCGTTTATATAGCGAAAAGGCGAAGTGACTGTGGACAGGCATGCGGGAAAGAAGTCGGCCAATCGGGGAAGGGTGGGCGTGTATATATACATATATGGAGAGGGAGAGCGAGAGAGAGAGAGAGAAGGCGGACGTGAGAGAGGAAAGGCATGCTGGGGAGCAGTCCGCCAATGGGTGAAGGGTGGGCGTGTAAGTGGACGCTAAAGGGACGCCCCAAGCAGGTACCAACACCTGTATAGAGTGTGGCTATGTGCATTGTTGCAAAACAACTTCGGTTTTGGTGTCTAAGAACCCCCGAAAATAAATTCTACAAAGAGACACGCCTACGAAGCTCAGTTCAAACTTCAAGCCATCGGTTATGCTTTTGGCATGCGTGCCCATCTCAGAGCAGCGGTGAAAAACCAAGTCAAGCAAATGAACTCTGAGCTTGCCGTTATTCCCGGAGGCTTGACTAAAGAACTCCAACCGCTCGCTGGACGTCGGCATCAACCGGGCGTTCAAAGTAAAGTTGCGAACGGCATGGGAACAATGGATGATCGATGGCAAACACAACTTTACAAAGATTGAGAGGCAGGGCTGGGCGAGTTACGCCACAATTTGCAAATTGGTTGTGGCTGCTTGGACGAACGTGTCTGCTTGCACTGTTGTTCGAGTTTTTGGCAATGCCGGCATCATTTCTGTGGAGCCACATGGCAGTGAGAGCGACTCTTACAACGAGATGGAACGCAGCGTTTTTGATGGATTACGGTACTTGCACAATTGTTCAATTCTTTCTACACACACACGCGCTGCCACCATGTTTCGCTCTGTTCTTTACTTTAAATGTGGGAAAGCTTCACACGAGAGAAATGTTGACTTTGCTGTTGCTGCTCCTTCTTTCCGCTCGGCAATGCGTAGCAACTCACACTTTAGCATGATGCGTTCAATGACAACTGGGATGTGCAGTCCTCTGCTTCTGATACAGAGGATGAGGACTTTGATGGATTTCTGGGTGATGATTGATCGAAAAACGTGAGAACATTGTACGATGGCTAAATAAAATGCACCCAAACTCAGTTCTGCTTTTGTTGCCTTTTTAAAAACGTGTTTTTAGCTTGTATCTGTATGTCTTGGCATGCTACCGCATGCTTCAAGCTAACGTCTTTTTAGCGTGCGCGCATGCATGCCGTATGTTTATAAGCTGGCGTATGTTTTACCACTTTAAAACTTTACCACTTTAAAGCCAATCATACAGTGCGTTTTGTCTATGTGTAAAATACAGAAATAGCACCCATTAATGAGACTGCGCCCAACCGTACGGTGCGGCGAATGGTCGTGAAAATACGGTATCTTGCTGGACACTTGGACATGGTTGCAATGGCCTGGGATTCAACCAACAACCTCTGGGCTGGGAAACGAAAGCTCTACCACTGAGCTGACATCAAGGGAAATACAATACTTCTCGAATCATATTTTTATTTTTCACTAAGGGTTCGGTGGATCTGCAAATGAACTGGTGGGGTTCAGTACCTCTAACAAGGTTAAGAACCACTGGTGTATATGTAATGGAATAGAAATGCAGAAGCTTGAAATTCACATGGTCATGAAGGTCATTTTGTACTTTTCGATCTCAAACAAAGTCATATTGTTTTTCCCCCCCACAACCACCCAGCTCTAGTATCTGCAACATCCATCATCCACATTCAGAGCAAGTGCAGGCATGACTCTTTACCTAACCTGTTTTTCCTCTGTGCCTTCATGGAGCTGCTGATTTGAACTTCCTGCGTCCGGCTGAGCGTGTAAAGATCCTACAACGTCCACTGTATCACCGCCACCAATACCCTTTAACACAATATAATAACGCTTACATTTACATAATTCTTTCAAAGCTTTTGCCAAGACACTTAAAAGCTGGTCTTGTCATTTCAAAATCCTGACTATTAATAATGTTACCTAATGACATAGTTAACATGGGCCGTTGGCGTACTAAAAAACGCTTGCCTTAACCCATTTTGGGTAGCTGCTGTACAAGTATACAGTCGTTTGTAAAAGTATTCAGTCCCTTTGAACTTTGTGACCTTTCGCCACATTTCAGGCTCCAAGCAAGGACATAAAATTGAATTTTGGTGGTGGTGGTGGGTGTGAGGGGGGGCACAGTTGTGAAGGGGAACAAAATTAATATATTTTTAACTTTTTTTTTAAAAGAAAAAAAGAAACATTCTTAAAAGTGGACCGTAAATATTTTGGCCCACCTGAGTTAATACTTTGTTGAAGCACCTTTTGCTGCGGTTACAGATGTTTTTTGGAGTATGTCACTTTTGAGCATTTAGAGACTGAAATGTTTGCCCATTCTCCCTTGGAAAACAGCCCCAGCTCAGTAAGCTTTGACGATGTTTGTGCACAGCCGTTTTCTGCTCTTTCCGCAGATTCTCGATTGGATTCAGGTCTGGACTTTGACATGGCTTTTCCAACACCTGAGTATGTTTTTTTTAAACCATTCGACTGTGCATTTTGCTTTATGGTTAGGATCATTGCCTTGTTACAAGGTAAACCTTTGTCTCAGATCTTTTACAGACTCCAATAGGTTTTCTTCCAAAACGGCCTTGTGCGGCTCGGTTCAACCTCCCATTAATTTTAATCTCCCCTGTCCCTGCTGAAGAAAAGCAGCCACCATGATTCAATTTTTGCGCACCTTTTGACTTATATTGACCAATAATTATTGGCCACCAATCAATTGGAGCATCCGTAGCAATTTACATGGTATTGTATTTATGAACAAATTTACAAAATAGAATATAAAACTGCCATTAATTCAATGCAAACAGAGAAAAAAATCTACCTATATGGATACAGATCCTTCGTTAAAATTAAATTATTGGTGTTAGTGGAAATGATATACATCAAAAGTACTAGTGGTACTGGTTACTTGGTATCGTAGAGTATTCAAGAGTTGGGTATTCATACTGGCATCAGTCTGGAAAAAAAAATAGCGAACATCCCTATTAAATATTAATAACAAAATGAAATAGTTAATGGTAACATGAGCAAATTTGTTATTTCATAAGTGGATGTCAAACCCGTAGCCCTTCCAAACAATCAGTACCAAAGAAGTTCTCTCTCGATTTCAAAAAAGGCCAGTGACCCCTGTTTTACGCACGACCATTGCAGTTCAGTAGTGCTTTAAATGAACCGTTAGTTGATTGGATTGATGACAGGCAAGTGTAAACAATGCACAGGAGTATTTCAAAAATTGACCCATCAACAAGTATCCAAGGTTTGCACAAAAAAGCAGCGCTAACAACCAACTACAACATTTTGAGTCGTCGTGATTACCTCCGCAAGATATGGATTTGGCTTCCGTGGACACACCGGATACTGAACCATTGCCTGAGAAGATGGAGGGGTTGTCGACAAGTTAGAATGACTCTGGGGACCATTTGCATTACTCCAATAACCACCGGCTCCTGGGTAAGCTGAATAGGCTCCAGCATACCCATTGGCTGGGTAGTTATACCAGGAAGACTGGCTAGAGTAATTGCTATTAGGTGGAAATCCATGAGCTGCGTATGCTGAAAGGAAAGTATAGAATGTGGTGTTAACGGCATCCGTCACATACATCAGTAACAGGCTGTGACCAACCTAATGTTGGACCACTCACTAAAACACAGGATGTGGGAAGTGTCATGACAAGAGTGCAGCTACGGTAACGTCTGATATCATTCTCAGTGTTCAGTCAAAACAGTGAAAGGAAACTCACGTTGAGTTGAGGCGGTGGCTGTGTAGGACGACTTTAACCGGGTGTGCTCGGCTCTCACCTGTAGGTGGAGGTCATAACAACAGCAAATGAACAAACACTGCACAACACCAGAGTTGATGGGCAGTTGAAATGTATTGTGGGTAGGTGCAGAGCACTCAGGACCTATCTCTGGAGATCAGGTGGTTCACACTACTACTGTTACTCTTGGAGGCATGTATCAGTGACAACTATATGCTTTGATAGCTTCACCTTCTTAAACCTCCGTACAGTTCTCATTCAGCTTCAGGCAAGTGGTTGACTTACAGTTTCCAACAGACTCTCTGCGAGTCGCTTGGCTGCCTCCAGTCCAGCTGCGTTTGGGTGGCTGTAACGTAAATGGCATCATTGTTAAAGCGCGACATTAGGCCAAAAGGGCAATGTATCAAACGACTTGTTTTATATTGTTATGCGGTGGATAATACGTTTTTGCAAACTTCACACCCCCAAAAGTAATAGCTATCCAAATGATATATTTCTAAGATGCCGCATTTTACCACGTCACCAACAAGTCAGTGACACATGCCGCACGCAGCATCCGATGCGTAGATGCTGCGTGCATTCTCTTTCGAGATCGGTCTGTTTAATCACCTGCTACGGTGACATAATCGGCTTTCTTTTGAATAATTCTTTATATTAATACCAGATTCTAAACAACAAGCGAAGCCACCAGTGGCCATCTTACCTTGCCCCTCACTAAGCACACATACTTTAACTTGAATAACGGGTACATCGATTTCTTTGCGGCATTTCCATATAATTTTCTGTCTATTTTGAAAATACCACATTGCATGGCATACAGTTGTACCAATTAGCTTGGGCGCTGCTCTGAATGCACATTTCATCGATAAAAATTTGATTAGTTTTCTTATGAGGTATCTCCCTAACTCTTCAATACCACTTTTTTTCCGACCCGTACCAGTATTTACTCCGAGTCATCACCAATACTGAGTACAGATACCTCTACTAATTTTGATAATTGAAGTAATGTAATTTAACAGAATGACAAAAAAATTGCAAAAACCTTACTTCTTGAAGATGATGATTCACCAATCTGCCAACTATTGCCAAGGGCGATTTACTCGATATCAGATTTACATACATTTTTGCCCTGGGTATCGGTGGCTGCTATCGGCAGCCTCCGCGAGACCTCGATACCTTAAAATATGCCTGCCGCTGGCCCGATATCTGGTGTTTGTGCTCGCCCATCGCTAATAGAGAGCAAAAAAGTATATTACCTGATGTATACGTAAAGCGGTTCAAAAGACTCCCGTTTGGATGCTTGTTCAATGTAGCCGGAACCTTTGCCTCTGAGGAAGACTCGAGCTCCTGTTTCTGTCTGGATGTGACCCAAGTATGTTCCTCCGGGACCTTCGACCTTTTCATTTACGTTGAATGACGGCACAGACTGTTCCAGGCCCACAAAAATCTTTGTGTGAACAAAGTTCTATGAAGAAAGATTTTCATTGTCAACGCAGATTTTGGCCTGGTACAAGAATACATTTAACAAAATATGTTGTCGGCAGACGCAGTAACCCATGGCTCTCTTCTTTAGACCAAGGATCTTCTCTCTGCTATTTAATTTAGGAGGTGGGTATCAGAGAAGGCAACATAGTCTTCACTTGCCTCACTTTCTTTACCTCCATGCCTAAAGGAGAAGTCAAACCTATTTGTCTTTGTTTATTCCAAAAATATGTTCTGTGCTGCCCTAACAGTCTTCCGATTAATATTGCGATTGTGGGGTATGAGTCAATCAGGAAAATCCACCCCTACCTCAGGGGGCGAAAACTGAAAATTACATCACAGCTGCTGAGGATTCAAGATACGACCAATCACGGCTCAGCTTCAGAAAACAGGTGAACCGTGATTGGTCATTTCCTGAATATTAACCAGAACGGCGTGTTTAGACTCGCAAAGGCACATAGAACATATTCATTGTATAGAAAATTTGTGTTGACTTCCCTGTGAAAGATCTTGACATGGAGCGAGAAAGGCCTTGCTCAATTCTGCCTACCCCTGGATGAGGAGCTGCTGGCCGATGCCCTTGACTCGGTGTTGAGTTGCTATTGGCTGTTTGGATGATAGGGCGAGGAGGCTGAGGGTACAATGTCAGTGGGGGAATAATGGGCATTGGTTGACCTCCCGAAGCTGCAGATGCTCTCAACATATCCTCAGCGATGATCTCTTTGATTCTAGCGACAGCTTCTACGTTGGCAGAAAAATGATGGTAGAAATGTCACTTGCTAACAAAGTGTGTGATATTTATTCTTTGAAGCCAACAACCAAAGGGGAAAGGGTCCGGGGAATCGGTGCCACTTACTATTGACCTGCTCCTGTGTCTTTGCCTGGACATGCAAATACAAAGGTCTTTGTCTAAAAGGAGACAAATTAGATAGGTCATGGACAACGGGGAAGTTCTGTACACTTCTGATCATTTTACATGACAGCACATAAGCATGTTGTGCTCACTCTGTGGGGACAACTCAATTCTACTTCCTGCAAGATGCTGTTGTAACAACAGTCATTGTAAAGAGAAACAATGGCCCGACTAAATTGTGCAACGTACCTAGAGTAACCTCTAAGTAATGTTGGTTTAGCATGCTGCTTGTGATGACATCATTACTATTAAATGTGGGCCACAACCACAGGTCGGTTCCTGTTTATCACCAGGGGATATTTTCCAGACCCGCTCACAATAATTGAAAACGCACCAAACAGATGCGTTGGTGCGTTTGAATTTAGAAAACACACTTTTGAAACACAGTGTTTGAACACACAAAAAAAACTAATCACAATAACATGTATAGTAAATATTGTCCGTATTGTTAAGTCTGTTGACAATGTGAATCTGCAGCTGTGGCTCTCCATTCCCCACGTGCAAGAGCATTACAGGAAGCAAATACAATGCAATGAAAAAGTATTTGTCCCATTCTATTCTAACGACCCAAAGTAAGGATGGGTGATTATGGAAAAAAAACTAATTGACATTTAATAAAATGACTGATTAAGGCCATATTTCAATGAGCAGTAAATGCTTGGGAGTGTTTATGGACGTAGGGGATGTTTTTTCATCAGGGTTTTTTATAGGCTGCAAATACATAAGCAAACAGTTTTTCTTGTCAGCATCAAATTTTGAACACATTCAAAATTTCCTCGCCTTACATTAAAAAAAGTGCTGGTGGAGAAAAGTGAAATATATTTTCAGGTATTTTTGTATTTATAGATAATTTCATAGTATGTATGGATGGATGGCATTGCAATTCCGTAGGGCAGGGGTAACCAAACTTTTTGGACCGAAGATCTACTTTTCGATCAACTAACCTCCCGGGATCTACCCTTACCGGCACGTGCGCACACGTGCACACACACGCACACATGAACGCCATGATAAGAAACAGCCTGAAACTGAGGCATGCGATGCACTTTTGCAGCCTGTTATCTACCGTAGCTCACACGTACAGTTTTAAAGTGCTTCCCTGGGCCCTCCGAGATTCGTATTCTTTGCCCGTGCCCTCGGTGAGTTGTACACGAAGCAAACTCTGAATGAGAATAATGACGATAAAAGAGCGCAACAGCTCTGATTACAAGCTGCAATTGCAGACTGCTGAGCGCAAACAACATCCGGTGACGTACTCACGTGCCACCGTAAAATTTACCTGCTTTATTTTATTTTTTAATTTTGTTTTTTGTGTGTGTGAAAATGAGACTGATAGGATGATTAGGGTGCAGCGTACATGAACACAAAAAATATATATTACTAACATGTACAAAGACACACAAATGGTTTTTGTTTTTTTTCCCCTCGACACTCCTCGGATCTACTTGGGACCTGTCTTAGATCTACCGGTAGATCAGGATCTACCTAATGGGCACCCCTGCTGTCGGATTTCTAGTTTTAGGTTCCATTTTAAAACACACCACGGATTTACAGCTACATTTTTAGGTCACAGCATCGCCTTCAATTGGAGTTGCTCCCTCATTGATAAACACATAAGGAATGCTGGTACAAGCTGCCAAGTTGAACGAATGCTGAATGTCCTATAATCTCAATTGTCTTTGTTATCAAGTTGTAGATACCTTAAGGAGTTCAAGTTGTAAGTTGGGGATCATTATATAGAGGCACCTGTTTGCTGGTGTAATATGCTGCAGTTTACATATGATCTGATTTGTCCACTAAACGTGACTACTGTTGGTGATTGATCGACAAGCAAAATAAGTTTGTGGCAGCCTTTGTCACCAGTGAATCACAGTTTTCAAAAGTACGATTCTTTGGAAACTCTGCTTTGAATACAAAGATTGTGCATCTATATACATACCCGCCAGATTTTTCCCTTTCAACATCAGACATGAAATGTCCTCTGGTTGATACAACCGCCCCACTACACAGTCGAATCTGAAATTGTGAATCCAGAAATATATTAGCTCAAGTTAGAATCTATTTAAAGCATTTTCAGTTCCAATGCTTCCAATGTACAACTTCTACAACCTCTGTTCACATACCTCCTCTTGGGTTTTGCCTTTCGTGAGAAGGTCTCTGCAATTTAGAGGCACATCATTTATGTCAACCTCAGTGACAACCAGCTCTTCTGTGGGGGGCAGCACGGGTGCACCTTGGGGTGTCTAGAAGAGGTTTAAAAATAAATCATTAATGACTGGATGGAACCATGGCTTGCATTGTTTTGTTTTATTTTTTTAAGATAAACAAGTACCAACCTTTGTCAACAACGGCGGGGGAGTCAAAAGTTTTCCTTTTGCCATCAACATGGCATTTATTTTAGCTGCCATGGCGGCAGCCATTTCAACCCCTCCCTGAGGCTCTGGCTTTTCCGCACCAGGCGTGATGCTTTCTTTTTGTTCTGTGAGAGGATGTGAACTGCTTAAACTGGATGCGCTGTCAACCGTTGAAACACAATGGGATATATTCCCACTGTCCCTCTGCTTTGATTGGGCTGGTTGATCCCATCGGCTGGTTAGACACCTGAAGAAGAGGAGGGAAAAAAAAACACACCCAGGGTCATATCCATTGTTGAACCATACAAATCCATATTTTATTTGTCTGATTGTGACAAGCATGTTCAAAAAAATCAAGTCTAGAACAGGGAACTCCTGTACAATAAATATTGCATTGGATGAGGACCTTTTCGTTTGTAATCCACAGAAAGATAGTGGCAGTCAAGGAAGACACGTGTTGCTCTAGAAACACGACGTGAGCGATAATCAAGAGCAAAGTGTGAACGTTTTGAACAGCGAGAATCGCTCCCATTCGAGTGAATGGGCTGGCGATGCACACTGTTCACACATTTGAACATCAAATGGCTGTCCATTATCCAAGGGTACACATGGAATTATAAACATGGTCATGTAATGTTGTAATACACATACGTATGCAGAGTATATACTGTATTTTATGAATGCAAACAGCTGTCTCGCAACTCTCGCCGACCCGTAAGTCGATTTCTCACATGTGTGCTATATAGTTGCGGCTGTGAGTGTGACGCTCGCCCCCTTTGCAAGAGGATTGTCAATGGCTGGCTTTAGCTGTCAATCAACACCAAACTTGAAAGGAGAAAAGTGGTTGGTTGAAGTGAGCCCGGCATGCAACACAAGCGTGGCACGGTCATGTTATTGATGTCGCCCCAATTTTGATGTTAAAATCTTGAATGTTCCAATCTCGATTTTGATACATTAATGAAATATCGCCCTGCCCTTTGAAATACCATTCCAAAATGGCTGTCTGAGAGCTGTGAATCAATTTTCCTTGTTCACTCCTAAAGAGACGTTTAAAAGAATGACTCGTTTGTGCACGTCACAACACCAATGGAACATCCTACCTGGATGTTGACATCTAAATTACTCGCTAAGTAAATCAAGATGATGGAATACATCTTATGGACGAAGAGTTGGTGATGGGTTGGACAGAGGCCAAACTCCCATGCTACAACCCATGACATTGCCACAGCAAGTTTGACCTCCGCATCAATCCAATATGGAAGTGTTTGTCTGCCCATCCATCCATCCATCCATCCATGCATGTGTGAGAGACAGATCAATTTAATTAAAGCAAAGTTTAAGGAGACTCTGGTCTGCTGCCGCAACCTGTAATGCTGACTGGAGAAATCAGCAAAGACAAACAGAGTACAGAGAACAAGTAATATCTGACCCCTCAAAGGCACCAAATGCTTTATTTGAATGTAAAAATTGTGATACTCCAAAAAAACTGGGGGTTAAAAAAGTGGATTTGCACCATCAACATTTTTTGTTAGAAATCGGTCACACAGTTTCATACATATTTCCCATGTGCTGTTGCCGTGCAGTCAAGCAGAAAGTGATTGAGAACAACAATGATGACTTGCAAGTATTTAATTGCATCTTGTTTTGCATGCAATATAATGGTCAAGTATTGGGCCTCTTTTGTTATCACATGATGGTAGCATTCATTTAGGACCTCATGAGACCATTTATGTCACTTCCCGGTCGTAACTGACTTTTCCGGCAGCTGCCGTCAAACAGGCTGAGGCGGTGAGGGTGTGCCGGCAGCACGCAATGCTCTTGCGCTTTCGTTTACAAAGTTGTCAAAGAAACACTCAGTAATCGTAATATTCATCATGACTAAGGGGATTTCAACTATGATTGGTGCATAGGTGCATGCAGCTGAGTTATGAAACTCAGCCAGGTGATTAAGGAGGAGCAGCAGACAAACAAATGGATACAGGCCAATCAGAAGTAGCTTCAGGCCAAATAAAGCAGTGACAACGTCAGGCATGCCAGATAGCCAGACAGACAATGTAATGACATAACAGCTTCTGACTTCCAGATCAGAGTTCTGGGCAATTAGAGTCAAGCAACCAGGATGTTTGTCTTTGAAATATTGCCTCATTTTATCCTTCCCTTTCCTCTTTGAGCCGTAACTGAAAGAATTTAACTCAATTAGCTGGAGTTTGGTCAAATACAGGGAAGTGGTCATTTATCATAAAAATGGCATCGTGCACCAGCTGGGAAAGAGTTCGGCCCTTGTTATGTCAGTATAACGGAGTAGTATTGGGTTTTAATATCCCATTTTAATGTTTCAATTGATCATGGTAATTATGGGGATCTGTTTTTACTGCCAGAAACATAGGCAGTCAAAACAACAGCTAATCTACTTTGTCATAAAATATCTAAAAATAGTACTGATATGCAAAGTTGAAGGAGGTGGATAATCAAAGTTTTTATTGGCTCAAAATGTGAATTTAACATGACTGTTGATTGGGTAAGATGCTCCTTAGCCTTCATGTGCACGCATGATCAACTAGTAGCCTGAAGTAGGGGGTGCAAAATGGTACCCCCACCCGCCTGAGGGCCCTGAAACTCTCTGAAGACATGTCGGTATTAGAGTTCCTAATGATGATAAATTAGTTGCATTCCAGATTATTTTAGAGGCGGGAAGCCCCGCAAGAGAGCAAGGCCAGCGCGCACTGTCCGGGCAGGGGCTCGAACGGCAGAGAATAAAGCCCGCGGGCCTCCCCACGCACCAAACTTTTACGGGTCGACGTGGGGCCACAATTTAGGGTGATCCCGCCCGTTTCCCTCTTCACAGTTTTTTGCCCTGTCGCGAGTCTCTAAAGAACATTTAATGAGATTTTACGAGAATGACGAGACGGCACCTCACGAGAATTGCGCCTCAGAAGCCACTCTTCTGTGAAAACATCTAAAAATAGCAATGGTGCTTTATCAATATTGTCGAAAGCTCGCTTTTATTTTGCTAAAAAATGTAACATAAAACCTTTGATTGTCGCAACAGGACACGTCTTTTAAACCCCACAAGGCAGTGAGAAGTAGAGGGAAGAAAAATAACTTTCCAGGAAAACGCAAGCGTTTCCAAGACATTCGACTTATTTCCCTTCATTTTCCAAGTGTTTTCTATGACTGGAAAATTGGTCAATCATTTTCCAGCACGCACGGGAACCCAGATTCATGTCCATTTCATTGTTTTGCCGGGAAGCGCGTGTAATCGTATGGACTTTATTATGAGTCTCGGAAACAAACAACAGTAAAAAAAATCACCACCTTAAATCCAAACGTACTATAACCTGTATGGAAAAGTATTCTGTTTTATACGTCATGTTTTAAGAACGTGCAATTAAGTTAGGTTATATTTTAGGCATCGTGGTTGTATCACGCAAGCAGCATGGGATTTCCTCAAATGCTAGCAGGCCACGAACACTCGTTAGCACTGCCGCGGGTCTAAACCATGATCATGATACATTAGCAGGTTGACTGACTTGGTTCATATACCCTTTCCCTTCTATACGAAGGATAAAAGACACTTACGGTGTTTGCCCGGCCATTCCTGAAGACATGCAGCACCACTACGTGAACCAGCATTAGAGTTAAAAGAGTTTGCAACGATGCTGGACAACGGCCGCAGACATCGCAGACAACGTTGCCGGCGACTTGCTATGACGTACTTCCTGTGACGCCAGCCTCATGAGCGTGAGCTGGCGGAAGTGAGAGCCATTAGGTTTTATCATTACGTAACCTTCTCCAGTGGACCTCAACTTTTATTTATAACCCCTATGGTTGTGTTTGTAATCACCCCATATCCACGATAGACTGTAGTAGTGCCTCATATATTGTAGTGAGTTCACCATTTTTTCGTGCTGTTTAACTGTGTAGTCTATAGATTACCTATTTTTCCCGCCGTGTCACAAATGTATCTTGAAAAGTGATGAACAACCAATGCTCATTAGAAAAGCTCGTGTAAAGGATGAAGACGGGACCCTGCGGCAAACAGTGCCAACAGATGCCACAAGATGGGGGCAAAGCACTGCTAACGAGGCCCCTCAACTCACTTCGACTCAGTTCCTTGGCACCAAGATATCAAACGACGGAGCCAAAGCAAAACTTTGAGAAAATAGGTTCATTCATCCGCACACGCACACTCGCACACGCACTCGCGCTCGCGCACGCGCACGCGCACGCGCACGCACACGCGCACGCACACGCACACGCACACGCACACGCACACGCACACGCACACGCGCACACACACACACACACACACACACACACACACACACACACACACACACACACACACACACACACACACACACACACACACACACACACACACACACACACACACTATGCGTCATGAATTGTGAAGATGCAGGGAACATTGCACCACTGTACACATGCGAAGTATTGCACCAATATAGACAAAAAACTACAATATAAGACACCGTACAGCAACACATCACACCACAGATGGACAGATTAATTAAAATATGTTATGTGTGTTCAGTTCTTTATAACAAAACAATATGTTACGTGTGTTCAGTTGTTATTTACAGAACTTTCACCAGCTGGCCTTGATCATGTATGTTTTAATTAGCAGACAGCGATACTGTACAATACTGTATCTGCAAACAGAAATCTAACATGGTAGAAATTTAGAGGATTGGTGCTGGCATTTCTCTTAACCTTGTTGCCTTGGGCAAACCGTTTTAAGTTCTATTTCGATTGATGCCGTCTTTTTTTTTTTGTTTTCAGAGTTTGTAACTATATTCCATTTTATTTACACATTGTATATACACGTTCAATTTTGTTTTCGAAGTAAATGGGGTATCCTATAAATCTAAGACTTGAGGTGGTAGAGAAAACCCGAGCTCCGTTTTGGATTCTGCACCCAAAATTCAGTTTAAAACTGCTGTCAGATGTACCTCAACAAAAATTGTGCTGCCCACTGTACCGGTATTTTGTTATTGATTGATTGATATGAAGTCTTTTCCTTGTAGGCGCTCACTATAAAGATCAAGCTTTATGTTCATAATATCACCTATGTTGAATGCCTAAACCAGTTAACATAAAAGAAATCAAATTGCCCCACAGACTACAGACGGTTCTATCGGGAAAGCATTTTTACTTTCTGAGTATTGCATCACTTCACAATGGGACGCAAGTTGATCATGAATTCCAAGGCAACATCTGTGTTTCGTTCAACCAAGCTATTTGGAAGAATCCCGTGGATGTGATCAAATCTTTTACCATCAACATCAGATATGCCCACTCCTGTCTACCAGAGAGGATAAATATTAATGACTGGTGATTCTTAATTTAGCAGTGGTGCAGTTAGTTTACCAGCGGCAGATGTGCATTGGGCCATTCCTCTTTCAGTGCAGATCTGGTGATCATCGTTCAGTATATAAAGTCTAAATCATGAGTGAGACATTTGTCCCATGTGTTTCAGCGGCAAAATTTGAGGTTTGCTTCCTGACAGCAACTTTGTTGTCACAGAAATAACTTGGGGCAAATGATAACTGGAAAAGCAGTCACATGAGTGGGAAGAGGCACCGCCGTTGAATAATTTCTTTTTATTTTTCATTGAACAGTTTCTATTTTTTTCTGTGCCCTCAGACCAAGATGTGAATCAGAAGGAAGAAACAAGACTTCTGATTGAGTGTACAGTTGTGTCATCAAAGGAAAAAAAAAAACTAACATACAAAGTAACCGCCTTCATACGACAAACCGTTATTTGCCGATGGCATTTATATACTGTTTAACAAGGAAATATTATTCATCAGCAACAATCTTTTCAATGTATATCATTAGTAACCAAACTGAATCCACCTTTGAAGATGAATCTGCTCCCTGGGTCCGTGCGGAAGGATGCTGGAGACAAGTGGCCAGAATAGAATGATGTTGGGATTGAAACCAATGTGAGGCCGCTTCAAAACAGTGATAGACAGTTCTATGATGCACATCCTCCGTCATTAACCAACTCATTTTTCGACATACATGCTTTGTGTGAACACCAAATTCACAGGTATTCAGATCCCTATAACGGTTGATCTCATTTGCTGCAAATCCAGTGTAAAAGTCTATAAAAATATTGAGATTTATTTGAACATAACCTGACTATGTTATAATAAAAACTCCAGATGTCTCTTGCAGTTGCACAGTGGGATGTACTGTATAAATATTGTATAAAATAAGGCAAGTCTTTTCAGTAGGATAAACCAGATACAAAAAAAATATGTGAGGAAAAAAACTATTTCAAGTCCAAATGGTTTTCACACATCTCTGCTGTTGTCAAATGTCAAGCAGTTTACAGCATGAAACCAGAGAGTGAGGCTTGTTGCAACAATGATTGCATCCACACGACAACTCCTGATGATCAACAATAACAGCCTGTTCTCCAATGCAGCAACCTAACCAGCCGACACGGAGACATTTTTAATATGGTTTACAGTGCAATACAAAAGTCTGTAACTGGTACTGTACTCTTGATAAGAAAATAAAATGGATCATAGTGAGCTCTATCTGAATTGATTAGCTTTGGCTTTTTCCCCCCTCTCTATTTTCTTATTTCCCAACAAGTTCAATTCGGATATTTTAAATGGAAAATACGGTAAGTCTAAATAAGTGAGCATTCCAAATAGAATGTCATTGTTCAGCTATGATTGTTGCATTATTAGGGTTTTTGTCCACTCCCACATGCCAGTTACGGTATGCCACTTGGATGCATTTCTGTTGGGCACATGGAAATGCATGAGCAGTTATTGAGCTGAGAGGAAACAATAGGTTCTTTGATATTTCAGCCTCCAGGAGCATAAGGAGCAGTCTTGCCTTACTGAGTGAATAAGGATGGAGGATGGAGACGATTGTATGACCTGACTCGTATTGAACACCTTCATTTATTCGCACCACGTTTCCATTCTCTCCTCCAGTGTTGCTGGCTCGTTCAGTAAACAAGCAGTTTCTCGTCATACAGCAAGGTCAGTTTCACGGCCCGGTATGGTGCACATGGGACTGAAGCTTATCCACGAGGCCTGTCCGGAACCCCCTTCTCATGTCATGACCAGCTACACTGCAAATGCCTGAGAGGCACGAGAAGTTCCAAAAGGTGCTGTCGTGTGTCCACGTCTGTTTTTTATTTCCACAGTTGTCCTCGGACAAGCTTTTAAGTGCCGGCGATACCAGCGCTGCAGATGCCTGTCGGCACGTCACTGTGGAGGACTGTGTTTTCCGTACGCACCCACACAACACAAGCAGGGGGAATGCACCGCCTACTCTGGAGGCGGTCGCAGGCTATGCAGCTTTCGCTCATCCAGGCCTTTCCAATACTTGAAGTTGTTGTCCAAGTGCTGCATAAGATTGGGGAAGTCTGCAAAAGCTGGAGACAGTTCAAAGAAAACGTTTATCATCAGTAATCAGATTTGCAGCTTTTCTTTCGATTTCATGTACAGTATTTCCCATCTGAAATTATTAACCAAGTATACAGTTCATCTCTGCATATTTGTGTTTTGGCATTTGCCAAATTCCCCTGTTTGTCATTTTGGGAGGGTGATGAAAACACACGTCTTCAATAATTGTGTTTTCAAGACAAAGCCCTGCACACAGTATGATACAATGGTCCCTTGAGATACAAGTTTAATTCCTTTGCAATTAGCCTCATAATGAAAAACACATTTTTTTCCAACTGAAATGAATGGAAATGCTAATCCAGTGAAACCTCCGAAAAGACCCGACAATTTTTTATGAGTTTTATTTCATGAGAAAAATATCACTCTATAATATTTGGACTTTACAGGAACATGCATTTTTACAGTTAAACAACAGGCAATTATGGCCGTAATTTATGGACATTGTGCTGCTCCTTCCATTCATGGAGACATCACTCCTTTGTAAAATGCAGCAAAATTAATAGTTCTCTACAGAGAATATTCATTATTTGTTAGTTAGCATGCAGCAGTCAATCACAAGGTACACATAGACACTATTCACACTCACACCTGGAGCAATTGAGAGCCTTCAACTGATAACATGTTTAGAACCAAATCACTTTACAGGGTATTTACAAGTTTCCTCAATAATGGAAATGCACGCATTCCTCTCTTAATAAACTCAACATGAATAATAGATTGTTCTAGTAATCACAGGCTTACCATCCCAAGCATCAAACATGTCCGTGATGAAGTAGTCTATAAAAGAAATCTGCGACTTTGGGATGCTACATGTGTTTCTGTCGAAGACAGGCATGACCACTGGAAGGCCTTGCCTCTTCTCTTCGTCTGTCTGTAACAAAGACGACAGTCATCATCCACCATCATCATCATCATCACACTGTTCTCACATATTAAAATTATAACTCATCACACTTTCTTGAGATCATATTTTTCTTAGAAAACAGGGCAATTTCACAGTCTGGTTAAGACTACTGTAATTCTACGGCCAATTACAATGTCTATTCAATGAAACAAGGAATTACAAAAGAGATGGAATCAAGTCACGCTTATGCAAGTCTTAAGTTGTAACTGCCGCGTCTCAAGCAAGTCACAAGGCAAGTCACGGAAAGCTGTGCAGCGATTTCCAAGTATTTCGAAACTATTTCAACATTTACACACAGCTTGAGCCAATGCCTGACTGTCGGTTCCCCTGAATCATATCAGGCTAACTTGAGTCAACTACTGAATGTGTTCAAAAAAAGGCTAAGGAATTTACTGATCTTTACTGGACAGAGTAGTTCTTCAAACAAAAAAATTTGGTCAGCACACTTGTAATTTTTACAGATGAAAGTCCAAACAGCTCCCTCTCCGGGCGGACTTGATGATATGGTCACCGGTCAAAAACTGAACGAGAAAGCGTAGCAAGGGAGGTGTTTGACGTAGTGACAGACTAAGCCCCCAAAAGGGCATTCCTGGCATGAGGTTTTGTCAAGTGAAGTCACAAGTCATCAAAACAACTTGATTCGAATGAGTCCAAATCATAATGACTAAAATTCCCATCCCTGTCTGAGAAACTCTGCATGGATTCAGGAGAGTATTGTTTACTCTCACAACAATATGTGAATAAAATTAGATTCCTTTGAATGGTGCAAAAGATCATTCAAAATTGTTTGATATGGTCAGGGATATGAGATGAAAACGTAAAACATAACAATGAAAATGGGAAAGATTTGAAAGGGAAGTCTTTGCCATAGTGCGTTCTAAGTGGGGCCACGAGTCTAAACATGTTCATCCGATTAATATTATATTTGTGCAATACGAATTGAGCAGCGAAACCCACATCAGAGGACGCCCATTTTGTCCATTGCTGTCGACAAAAACTGACATGACAGTTGCTCACCAATCACCTGTTTTCTGAAGGTGAACGATTGGTTTCTGAATGATTGGTCGTTACCTGAGCCCTGAGCAACTGCGATGACATTTTCAAATTTTCATCAAAATGGCCGCCCCCATTTGTTGCTTAATTCATATTCCACAAACGTAACATTAATCAGGATGCCGTGTTTACACTAATGGGACCGCATGGAAAATTGGGGAGTTGACTTCCCCTTTAACAAACCAAGAAATACAGTCAAACCAGATCACGGGTGCAGCTAACAGCAATCCCTCATATGTCACCTGTGCAAAATACTCCTCTGAAATGCGCCCAGCCCATTCTATACACAGCTCCAGAGGCCTGCATGGATTGGAGATGTCCGCACACTTAATCAGCATTCGCTTGACAAGGATGCGATTCTCTGGGGACGTCAAAATGCTTTTCACCGACTCGTCGTCATTATTACCCTGAAAACAGACAGATTATAAGCACCAAATTAATGACAACATGTCACATGTACAAGATATACACCCTCATTTGTTTCAACATTCACTGGTGCAAACCACACAGGCTTTGCGGTCTGACATCACTCTTGCCCTTCAAGGCTGAGTGTTCACACTATCACCCTTTTGTCAAATCAGTTGAAAGGTCAAATCAAACAATGAAAAGTTTGATTTGCATCTGTTGCGTACATTTGAAAGAGAAAATAAGCCCTTTATCAGTTACCCGTATCATTCTTTCCTTAAAAAGACAAGACAAGCTTGAAAAGTCTGCGCAGGGCATTCCACACAAGGACGAGAAAGATGATACCAAGTTGTAGAATTCTCTCCCCGCACAGATATATGTGTCTATGGCGACACCAGATTACAAGTCAGATGAACCTCTAGTTCTCAAACAGCATGATTTGAACTACTCGTGAGGTCATCTCACCCCGTTCTCCTCCAGGGCAGCCAGCGGCTTGTTGATG
This sequence comes from Hippocampus zosterae, assembly GCF_025434085.1. NCBI lineage: Eukaryota > Metazoa > Chordata > Actinopteri > Syngnathiformes > Syngnathidae > Hippocampus > Hippocampus zosterae. The sequence continues at coordinate 18,720,776 of NC_067454.1, read as the reverse complement.
CTGTTGACAAATTTGTTGACATGTTCAAAGTGCTTGGTCATCTCGGTGGCAAGCACCATGTCAATGATTGCCTGGCGGAGTTGTCGATACTCATTCCTGGAGGTAGGGGTAGGCAAAGATCACAGATTAGTATGGAAGTAACACGGAAAGTGAGCGGCCCAATCTAACTTCAATGACAGCGGCGATGAATGGATGCTTTGTTCACACGCCCTCTTTCCCCCTCTCGCTGGGGAGCCGTGCACATGAGCTATTATGCTTTGACTTGAATCATATTAAACCCGGATTAGGTATACAAACTCTTTAACAACCTGACAGCAGTACTGCATCAGAAAGTTGGGGTTGGAGCGGAATGAGCACATAGCATCACCTTATAATTTATTAACATCCAACATATTTGTATAATCCATTTCAAAAAGCTTAACTGAAAGTTAAAGCCATAAATTTACTATTTTTTAATTCAACTGAACCCCAAATAAGGTTAAAATTTAAAGCACTCGTTTTGTATATGAATCCTGCATTTATAAACATAGAAAGTAATTAACATACTGAAATGGTTCCATCACTTCAACTTTCAAGTCAAAATGGATACCGCTCACGTCATTATAAGGCAGTCAAACCGTATGATTTCTCATGGGGTAAAAAACCAAACCTTTCATGATATAATGGGTTTTTGGAAAATAAACACCCGGGGTCACCATCTTTTTGAAAGCGAGAGCTACTTTGTGGTATTGATTAATGTTAAAGGCTAACATTTTGATGCCCAATAGCCCCAAATAACAAATTGCTTGAGTGACATAAGCATTATTGTGTAAATAATATAACCCCCTAGGTGTCCACTACATGCCTAAATACTGATCTTCGGAAAAAAAAAATAAAAAAAATCTAGCCCTCCATGAGCCGTCACCCTACCATGGTGAAGGGGTTTGTGTGATGATCCTAGGAGCTAAGTTGTCTGTGGCTTTAAGCCCCTGGCAGGGTCACCCATGGCAAACAGGTCCTAGGCAAGGGACCAGATAAAGCACGGCTCAAAAGTCCCAGTCTGATGAATACAATATACTGTATGGACATTGTTTCCCAGGGTCACCAGGGCCTCCCTCAGGAGCCAGGGCTCACTGGTGAGCACCAGGTGGCAGGGCCTGCACCCATGGGGCCTGGCCGGGCACAGCTTGAAAAAGCAACGGGGGTCTTCACCTGTGGTAAGGGCCAAAAGGGGCGGTGCATAGTGAGCTGAGCAGCATCCAAAGCCAGGGATCTTGGCAGTCCGATTTCTGGCTACAGAAACTAACTCGAGGGACTTGGAATGCCACTTCTCTGGGAGGGAAGGAGCCCTAGCATGTGCATGAGAGAGAGAATTCCGACTCGACATAGTTGGACTTGGCTCCACACACAGGTTGGGTTCTGGTAGCAGACCTCTTGAGAGGAGGTGGACTCTGGTCCACTCTGGAGTTGCCCATGATGAGAGAGGTGCAGAGCAGGTGAGGGCATACTTCTTGCCCCCCGGCTGAGCAACTGTACATTTAGGGTCACAACAGTGGACAAAAGGGTAGACTCACTCTGCCTTCTGGTGGAGGGACGGGTCCTGACTGTTGTTTGTGCCTATGCACCCACTCTTTTCACAAAAAAAGATTTCATTTAAAGGTCAAGTACATTAGCCGTTTTTTTGTTTTTTTTCAAAACTGAAATTAAACAAAAGGATATATTTGTACTAACCAGTGACAGTAACCTCACTGTTACCTTCTGAAGGTGCTGTTATCTAACAACGTGACTAACCATGTTTTGAACAACGCATATTGAAACGGATAGTTTGCCAAGACCGGGTTAAGAATTGAACAGGGGGTTAGGGGTTTTACCAGTGGTTAAATTTAGAGAATTGAACAACTGGACGCAGATGTTAATTCCCGTATATTTTAGTTTTGTGCTGTCAGTGTGCTCTGGCGTACCTTTCAATGTTCTTAAATATGTTGCACTTATCATCTCGGGTTGTGATCTGGAAGGCGAGAGCTGCGTGGTGGCTCTCCAATACAGCAGTGTCATTGTAGAGGATTGCCAGCTCGCTTCCCGCGTTGCACAGAAAACTGTTCGTGCGGCCCGGGTGGTCCACGTCGTGTACGGTGGCAGCAATCAGGGCAGCCACTTCATCAATGGGATCTAAGCTTTGCTGTTCCAGCAAGCCACATGAAAAGCAGAAGGAATATGAACACCGCATGTTACATTTGAGGAAATCCACCTGGCTGCTATCAAAACTAAAAGTGAACATGCAAATGTAATGCAAACATGCCACATCCTTCTATGAAGAGGCCACAGGTTGAATTGTTAACTAAGCATAACAATGGCCTTGGGCGGAATCGTTGTCGGCCTCCCTCAAAAATCATCACTTTTCCCCAAAACACCATGTTCACTCATTAACATTAATAATAATAATAATAATACATTTTATTTGTGGGCGCCTTTCTAGAAACTCAGGGACACCTTACAACAAGCAGCTAAAAACCCGAGTACAATGTTAAAAACAACATCAAATAAGAAAAAATAAATACAAAAAAAATAAATAAATAAATAAAATAATGGCTTTATGGTCTGTGTGAACCGGCTTGTCGAAACAGATGTGTTTTGAGGCTGGATTTGAAGGACATTGGACATTGTCTTGTCAAAAAGCGCAAATCATTTTCAACACATTAGATTGATCATTGATTTGTAAAAATAAAACCCACACGTATGAACAATAGTATAGATTTTTGAGAAAATTATTAAGTGATAAAATATGCTTATCATGACATTTAATTATGGACTGCATTTGAAAGGAACACTGACCATCTTAAGAAAAAAGGAGGCGATTCCTATTTCCCTTTCATTATGAATGTTCATTGTGAATGTATAATGAACTGGTGTATATGAACCGATACAATCCATCCATTTTCCGATCCGCTTATTCTCACGAGGGTCGCGAGGGTGTGCTGAAGCCTCAACTCATCTCAGCCGTCTTCGGGCAGTTGGCGGGGCGGAAACCCTGCCAGCAAATCATATATTTTATATTGTCCTGCAATATTTTGGAAGAGCCCAAAGGGGGACTGGAGTTGAGAATTAGCATTAGTTATAGCCTTTGTATGCAACACACTAGCTGCAAGCAAGTAACTATGTTTGACTGCATTGTCCCTGTCAAATAAAGATTTATTATTCTTACTAATATTACCATACGGTGCTCATTTTGCAGGTTTGAGTCGAAGCAAAATAAGTACATAAATAAATACACTAATCAGTCGAATGACGGCTCACACCTCAAATACCTTGTAAATTGGGTCACTTGGACCTCAGGGCACCTCTGTAGAGTCAAAATGGATGCACGTATGGTTTTGAATGTTGATATTCTTTTGAACCATGATTTATCAAAAGTACTAAAAGAGTTGGGAATTTTTAATTTATGACTTCAAGCTGTAATGTTTGTGCAGCACCCACATATCCAAGTTTTTAAAAACATCTGGTAAGGTAATTCTTCGAGACTGTCATCTCGCCAAAGAAGGATCACATTAATGATCCTCGTGTGAATCAATTCAGTCAGAGCATGACCTCATCGCTTGGGCTAAACAGTAAGCTCACAAAGCTGCTTGCTTCACATTCCCTTAATAAAACTCATTTTTCCCATTTCAATTTCAAACTCTTCACATCATTCAGAACATGTTAGAAACTATTTGCCATGTTCCAAGAATTCCCACATTGCCAATGCTCAACACTTTTCACAGTAAAATTCAAATATTTACATCAAAAGATTCCCAAATTTAAGACGCATTGTGTTTTACATGACGACCTTCCCCTTCACATTTCTTCACCAGTTGAAATCAGTCCGAACTTGAAAATGTTTGTTTCATTCAGGACATTTTAGGAAATGTTCCTATTCCTAATGTTTACACATTTACCACCGACTTTCAAATTTCTAGACCGTTTAGAACTTGCAGTAAATTTTTCAGTTAACTCATGACATACTGGTAACTATTGTATTCCCATTTTTCAAAAGACCCATTTAAAATAATAAAAGACATTGCCCACACATATTTTCCTTCTTCCACATTTCTTGACCAATTCCGACCATTCCAACTTCAAACTGTTTCGCTTTATTCGGGACATCTTTGAAACTAGTCTCACTCAAATATTTCCCACATTTTCAAAATAAAACTCACAATTTTAGAAGATTTAGTTTTTTAATTGACCTGCTCCTTTCACACTTGTTGACCATTTGAAAGCATTTCAAGTCTGATATTGATATATATTACATTTCAATTCATTCCAGAGCATTTCAGTTCAGCCTCAGGTCTTCATCATTCATAAACAATTCCCACAGAAATTTAATTCTCTACTTTGCCCGGCACAACAAGGAGTGTTCAGTACCAGTTCTATTATGCCGTTAAAAATAGTGAACAAATATCTCAAACAAATGCTGTTCAGTTCTACATCAACTACCTAATAGTAAATATAAATGTGAAACCAACACCGTACGACTCTGACAGTCAAAAGTGAGCATTATCATTTTGGTCAAGACAAAATTCTAGATATCTGCTCTTGTACTGGAGCTCATCTGTGTTATGACTGTCAATCGTGTATTATGAATAATGGTCTGAGATTTGTGAATTTACCTTGACTCTCTCCTTGCACAGAAAATACGCGGTGGCGTGCAGGACATCGGCCGCATGGGAAGAGTTGTGGTAGGAGTTACTGGCGTGGTAGTTGGCTTCAATCACTTGTAGCCAGGAGCGCAAAGTGGCCTCCGGGCAGTTGAGGTACTCACAAACCCCAAAGCGGGAAAATATTTTCAAACCCAAGAAGGTCAAAGGCCTGGAAGGAGGAAATCCAGCATGGCAGTATTTGACCATTTCTCCGTCTTCGAAACGAGGTCAGCAATAAAAACAGTTGGCTCACCGTTTCATGGTTGCAGCTTCTAAGTTGAAAATGTCAAAATCCCAAGAGTCCTCACTCTCCATGGTCTGAGCTATACGAGGGGGGATGTCGTTTAGGGAAAGAGGAGTGGCCAGGTGACTGGGGATGTGATGGGGCTCTAAATGACAAGGAAGATTTAAAAATAAATAAACAACAGACTGCTCTTGTGTCCTGCCCAGGAAAACTGATTCATATCAAATAATGAGCTCGCCTCGAAATGACTTTGACTTATTTATTAATTGCAACTCACGTTTTGTGGAAAAGATGTATTCGTTTCCTGACAACCTCCGTAAACCATCCTGCAAATCGTGAAAAAGGCGATGGGATTAGCTAGAATCTACTGGACTCAGAATTAATCAAATACTTTCAGTGGTAATTTTTCACTTTTTGGAGGGAAACTGGAACTTCTCAAATATATAAATATGAATATTACCTCTATGATAACAAGCTCCATTAATGGAAAAGTGAAGCTAAAATATTTAAGGCACAAAGCTTCATTGAATAGTTTTGTAACATCACAACAAGTAGAAGAGGGGGAACTAAGTCATACATTTGACCATATATTATATCTATTTTAAGAATACTATATTGTAGTTTATTCAAGCATATAAATGGTATCACTTTTCTTTATTAAAGTCCCAAAATAGTGAAAATAAATGTCTTCTTAAAATTTGACACACATACACACACCGCAGAGAAGAATGTGGTGAACAACCTTAACAAAGTTGAATGATAAAGAAAACCATAAAGTATACAGAAAAAAAACGAGGCTTCAAAATTGTAAAAATTCAAGTAATTCTCTCCGCTCTTCAGTGCTGTGTGGGCGTGTCTGCTGAATGCTTTGAAGCCACGCCCCACTCATCTGTCAGTCAAATGCTGCTGTTACAACCCGGAAAAATGGATGCTACTTTTTCATATGCCGACACATAGCTATAAGTTTCAGACACAAAAATACTGTTTATCCGCTTGAAGCCTCTGGTGGCTGGATTATATCCCCACAAGGAGGCGCTCTAAAGTGACCATGCCAGTGCCGAGGCCCTGTCCACACTCTCACTGCCTGAAATCTGTATGTCGCACTTGTGCCTGATAACCGCTGATGTCAACAAAGGCGCTGAATTTCTTGTACAGTGGGTGACGCATGCTCGGTCCCTGTTTCATCCACATCCCAAAAATCAGGAAAACTGAAATGCTGAAAACCATCTGAACGCTATAGCTCGACAACTACCGGTAAGTACTGTACAAATCTCAGTGTTTGCGCATTTTTTCCGGCAATCACCTTCAAACATGTGTAACGTATTTAGAAATAAATCTTTGAATTACCTTGACAGAGTCCTTCAATGTAACACACCCACTGTATGGCACTGCTATACTATGCCAATGTCGGACTTGAAATATCACTACGGTATCCAAGATATGTCCTCAAGCTATGTCATGACATCAAAACATATTCCACCTCATGTCACCCATGTATTAAAAGACATAACAGCGACCCGCCAGACTATTCGTTCCGTCTCCCCCATGTTCGTCTCGTCTTTGTCCTTCTGAACGGGTTGTAACTGGGAAGTAAATCCCTTGTGTGCTTCTTGCCTAGATGGCCAATAAATCTGATTCTGACATGCCGATATGCAGTCGGTATATTTTAGGCCAAGTACGTTGGCGAGAGAAATGTTTACTTGACAAGTGAAAAAGGAAGAGGAGACGAGCTCATCTTTGACCTGAGCATTGTCTCACGGTAGCCCTGCCTCCGAACACACTCGCTATTTTAAGACTTTCTCATCAGAAAGATGACAACTCCTCTCGAAATGTTTGCCGTGTCCTTTGAGTTCACTGTCACCGGAACAAGGCCTACAGTTGAAATGGCACCGCAGCACGACATATTCTAATACAAGCGCCCGGAAATAAGCATATCATATAAAACGTCCATCCATTCATGACCATGAATTTATATTGGTTTTTATCAGCCGCTTTCACAGAACACATCTTTTACAGGGAGGGTGAAATGAAGGTATAACCCTGCCCATCCCCTGCTGAATCCACATTGTACATTTCTGAGTTAAGTCATGCTTATTCATCGGATGCGAAGAAGAACAGGATGTTTCCAAGCCTGCACGGGCGAGAGAAGCGAGGTACATGTGCAGCAGGGACAGAGAGAAAGGAGGGGGAGGATTTGGTGAGTGGAAGAGAGGGCGGGCTTTTCTCTTCAGCCTCCAGGAGCACAAAGGACAATCTAACGCTTCCTGGTAGGTTGTTGCCAAGACTGCCAATTTGGCACTTGGCCTACTTCTGAATTTCACCACCGCTTTCTCATAATGTCACTCAGTGACTCTTTTTCTTTCTGCGCCTCAACGGTGAAAGTGTTTTTCTCCAACCTTGTCAAAACTATTCGCATGGAGTCAGATGTGCAAAAATGTTTGGAAATTCTGTCATTTGCATGGCAGCCCTGGAGTCGGCAAAGACCCATTGCAAAAAAACACCAATGGCTTGATTGACTCCAGGTTTGTTTGCACAAAACCTGCAAAATATGAGCAGAAATACAAGTAGACACTGTAGATTAAACTAGCACATAAAATGTGATTTATCACAACTGAGAACAATTGCGGGTGTTGTTTTTGAATTTAAATACCGAATCGTAAATGCAGATGGTTATTGTGGCATGGAGCAAGTGAAGGCAAAATGAACAACCGATCATTTCCTCTCATTGAAAGAGTTTCAACAAAACAACAAAAAAATATTTAGAAAGCAATTGTGCGGCTGACTTGCAGATTTGAATCACAGATTTGCATATTTGAAAAACAAAACATTGCAAGGTTCAATGTTAGGCAGAGACAAAAAAATCCCACGTTCTCGGAAGGCGTACATTCAAACAAAACCTGCTTTTTCTTCAATATCTGCCTTCGCATTTAACAGATAATCAAATTCTACCTGTTCTTTACTCAAGCAGGGAGTCGACAATCCGACATCATTAGCACCCACGTGCTTTAAATGTGCAGGTTGTGCGTTATTCAAAAGGGCTCATAACCATCGCGGCACAATATCCAGTGTCAGTTTCCCAATCTCGCTAAAATCTCAATTTCCACCACTTCAAACTTCCTTTTGCACTCACAGTGCTCTTCCAAAGTGGCGAAAGTGCAAAACAACAACAGCAAAAAAAAGGGATGGTCTCCGCCATTGCCCATTGTTCCACAATCTTATAAGCTCATCTGCAATATTCCCACCAACAGCACATGCTATCTGTTCAGCGTGAACATCCAATTCAGCGCCCGCTATGTGGAATTTTGCTCAATCAGGCTCTTCTCGCATCATACCCTGACTTGGTCACCAGTAAAATGGTGAAAGGTCATTTCAAGAAAAGGTTCGCACACTCTAGAGCAGTGTATCCCAAACGGGTTCGTTCAATCAAGTTGTAGGCCATTTCACTGATTGTCAAACAGGCATAGACTTTTTGTCAACCGGGTTTTTGTCATAAGTTTATGAATGTTACGTTCTATTGAACCATGTAGCGTACAGTTAAAGCAATTCTGTATAAAATGAAGACTTCTTGGTTTGAGAGAAAGCACATTCAGCATTTCGGTCTTGTTAGGCCTACAGGAGCAGCGCTTACAGTCATAAGTCCGCCAACAAGGTCATTCGTGTGAGGGTCTTCGTCCTTTGTGCCCAGCTGTGGGGAGTAGAGCTCCGTGGTCCTTAAGATCTCAAGGACCCGATCCAAGGCCTCGGCCACAGGCATGGAGCTGCTCTCCTGTGCTGCGTTGATGATGTTTATGACCTGGAGGATAAAATAAGTGCCATTAAAATGAAGAGAAATGTCATTCATCTCTTTCAGACATCCCCCATTCCCCCCCCCCAAAAAAGGGAAGTTCTTTTCATTTCCAAAGTATTGTAAATAAAACAAAACTAAACTAAAGCCATAATAAATAGAATTTAAAGACAAACCGGTGTCATGAAGTGACACGCATACTGGAATATTTGTATGGTGGCATGTGCCTTTGAGGGTTGCGGCTTAGTGAGGGACATGAGTTCTGACTCCAGCTCCGGTTGGCCATTTCCCATTGAGTTAGCCCAGTGTGAGCATCGTTTCCATGCTGCTTATGAGTGTTCTGACTTTGGATTTGTGGCCTTGACTTTATGTCTTGCTCGAGAAACGAAACAAAGTGCTTCGGCGACTGTCACACTCCTTTTTTTTTTTTTTCCTCTTCACGTGGGCGACAGCATAACTGGAACCCCCTCGTAAATTAAAATTTGTCGCACAACACAGCAAAAACAAACAAAAACAAGGTCATGGCTCACAACTTGAAAAACGTCAAATTTAAGGCACTCGTAAGTCTGGCTACTGCTGTAAATGTGCATAACTCAACCAATATTGCGGACAAAAGCTGGCAGTGGGAATTATCAGAGGTGTCTCTTGGGACACGGATCATCCTGGCCTCATGGATGATTACTTTAATTTGAAGTGGAGCAAAACAATGTCAAATGTAATCTTACATTGGTTTCCTATGGCAGGGCCTCCCGCGCACCCACGCACCTTAGTAGGCTACCATCTAACTATGCTTTATTCTGGAGAGGATGATGCCCACAGGGACTGCCTACACAGTCAAACGATACAGCAGAGAAACTGTAGCATGTCATATGACCCATCTCTGGGGACTTTCTCCGTTTCCTTCCATCAAGCACAGAAACAGCGGGTCAGCCCGGTGCGGCATGCTTTCGTGTGCATGAAATGTAGCATTTTATCACCATCCCCTCTTGACATGCTTGCCTGGCCTCTAGAAAATTGGATCTATTTCTGGTGGATGTACAAAAAGGGCTTGTGGCGGTGATGGTGGTTTTTATAATGGCAGTGTTGTCATGAGATTCGAAGCATCTGCACACACTGCACACAGATGTCTGAGTTTGAGGCAGCACCTTAGTGATGGGAGCCTCGATCGTCATGGAGTGGATTCGGGCCATTGAGGAGTGCCTTCGCTGTGAGCTCCCTGCCAAATAAAGAAATACGGAAATCAAAATGAGTCATCATATAACGAACTTTTTTGATAGCCGTGTACTCGGGATGAGTAAAATCAAACAAAGCTCGCCTTTTTAAAAAAATATCTGACTTCCCCCAAAGTATTGAAGACATTCTCGAATAGAAGTTTTTCTTTCGTCAAACAGGGAGTTGACAATCCGCCATCAATTGCACACTATTTATTTATGCGTGTGCAAGTTGTGTGTGACTCAAAAGGGCTCATAAACATTGCGGCGCAATATCCAGTGTGAGTTTGCCTCTTCCGCTAACACATTCATTTTCATGACTTCAAACTTCATTTTGCACTCACAGTGCTTTTCCAAAGTGTCTATGGCGGAAGTGCCAAAAATAGGGTCTTCTCCACCGTTGCCAATTGTGCCACAATCTTAGTAGCTCATCTGTAACATCCCCACCAACAGCGCATGCTATCTGTTAAGCACGAACATGCAATTCAGCGCCCGCGATGTGGAATTTTGATAAATCAGGCCCTTTTTAGCGAGAGCTTTCTGATGAGAGTGTTTATGTGCTCCTAATCATTACTTGATTCAAACAGACAACTGGGGAGCGTGTTAGCTTCCATCCATCACTCTCACCGTCGCTCCCCCGAGACGTCGTGGATCTCACGTCCAGAGAGCCTTTCCTCCGGTCTTTGTGCTTACTGGATTGGATGTCTAGGGAGAGAGAAAACAACATCTTAAGTAACGATGCACAACCTACTTTTATAAATCAAGCCATTCCCCACCCCTCCACTACAAAAAGGTGACTTTGATTGCGGTGACCCGTTGAAACCTTAGTCAGTCATTCTGATGTTATTAGTAAAATCGTTGCATTCACTTTTTTCATATACAGTACAAAGTGTGCGATATTTGACAATAAAGTTGTATTCAATTCAATTCAATATTTTTTCTCATGGACTTCAATGACATCCACAAGTCTCAGGAAATCCCCTGCTCCATGATTTACAGTCAGCCTCAAAATTCAAAGAATCACGCCTCTCTGGTGCTTCTACACTTATTCCCAGGATACACATGGTGGGTACGGCAGAAGTCAGAACTGCACAAAAAAAGACACGCGAACAAGAGGAAATAAGCCTGAAAAGAATCAGTCAAGCGTATCATTCAATGACATTGACTATTTTGGGTTTACTGGAACACTTATCCAACTAGACCCCGTGGCCACGGGCAGGCCATTGGGGGCCGGGCCCGCCCACCAAGTTGCTTGTGCTGCCTCGCTTGAGGCACAGATCTCTAAAAAGAAACAAATTCTTAAAATGTAATTTTTCTCATTGCGCAAAAGGCTTCAAAATCTTTTGTATGTTAAACTTTTTTTAATGGTTACTAATGTGCATTACTTTGTGTTGTGAATTTTGGTGAAAAGCAAATTCATGTGACTTACGAATGCGCAGCTTGAGGAGTCGTGACACAGTTGGAAGTTTGGGGCTAGCGTGTCCACGGTGTTGTGAGTTCGTTTGGAAGAGTGCGTTGATGAGCAGTAAGTTGTAAGATTCTTATTTGTGTGTCTGTAAGCACATTGTTAGAACTGCCCATCGTCTGTTCCAACAAGATGTTTTGTTCGAGTGTTTTAGGCAATGTTTTTCATGTACTCATGTTACCGCGTAAAGATCTTGAAGATGACATGTCGCCAAGTCAGGTACCGGAGGTGGCTCCAATTCAGTTTCACAATAAGAGCGCAAACCAGAAGTGCCCCTTGAATGTTGCTATCTTGACCAAATTTGGTTTCATTAAATTTGCTTAACTGTCTTAGCCTATGTTGTGCACGCTCGTTTAATGGTCTATTTTGTATCTTTCTTGAGGAAAAGCACATACAGACATCCTTAGCAAAACACTCATAGTCGACAATACTGTACCAATGTTATGTGAACACAGGAGTGAATTGAATGAGAAAAACCCTGAGGAGAGCAAGGAAAAAGAAACGCTGGGATACTGGGAAAAATTCTCAGAGTCTGCCTCAAGTGGTGTGAAGACAGCTCACTTACCCGCATTAATGATTGTTTCTATTTTTGTGTTAAGAAATGTTAGTGTTGAGTTAGTTGTTTATCATTCAGACACTAAAAATATATATTTTAAATGGGGTTCTGTTTGATTGATGGAAATCTAATGTGCAACAGCCTATCATGCTGCAATGTAGCGTCAAAGTGTGCGTGTGCGTGTGCGTCCTTGCTGATGTCCCTACTGTTGACCTCTTAAGCCGGACCTGCTATCTGGTCGAGCTGGTCATATTTGCTGTGTGGCTGAATGAGTTATTGTTATAGTAGCGATATCTAAATATGAACATTCAATGCATTCATATTTCATAATCTGAAAAATAGGTTTTGCCTGCCTGAAACCGCATGTACTGTACATTCCAATACAACACTAAGGACAAGCATTCAAAAGCCTCATTTCATCTGTGAGTGAAAACTATGGATGAAATTATGTGCCTGCGATTCCCAGAATAATTTGAAAACAGCACTAAATATTGCACATTTTAGTTTTTAATGATTGTAATTATGTTTTATTTTATTTTATTTTTTTATTTATTCTTGCCATGTTTGTTTTTGAGGGCAGGCACAAGTCACCACCCTTTTATGATGCAAGACAAAAAAAAATGCATGTTGTAGCCATATTGGTTTTCACCGATCTTGGCATAAACCTTATACACTAAAAAAACAGTAAAAAAAATAAAATAAAAAAATTTCACCTTTCATTTTGTCATATGCTGCAGTGTTCATTACAAACAACACAAAACATAAGAAATGTGTACCTGATGCTGTGGGTGTGTGTGTTCTTGGCATATGAATACAGTGCGGAAGAGGAATGAACTCTTCCAAGCCGTTATTTTATAGCCATGACATCATCTGATACAGTCACTGACTGTGACTAGCATACAACATGAAAGGAAACGATAACAGTTGCAGAATGATGAAATGTTCCGTCGTGTTGGCGGGCCTTGCTCAATTCAATGCAAAAAGAACCCCCCCCCCCCCCTGGAGCCCCCCCCCCCCCCCATCTCCCCCGATATTAAATCCCCAACAATGGAAGCCAACGTTGCGCTTCCTGCTGACAAACAAAATTCTGACGATGTTGACATGAAAAGAACGTGCCCCACTAATTGCTGATAATGGCCCATGAGAGAGAGCCTCAAACAGTGCAATCTGCGCGACAGTCTTTTGAACTGCTGTGCGAAAGCTCTCCTATGACTGCAGTTTTTCAACAGAGACGAGTCAACAGAAAAGTTATTTATTTCACGAGCATCTCAAGAAGATATTACCTGTTTGCGACTCTGCTTGCACTCGTTCACTTGATTTATCAGTCTGTATAGACACATAGAAAAAGAAAGGTGGTACATCAGGTACTTTTCATTCATCAATGACTTGGTAAAATAGCAAATCTTATCTCACCTTATTATTATCATTTAAAGGCCTGTTGATAGACACGTAGTGTCTTATTTTTCTGCAAAGTGGAAAAGCTTATCGTCAGGACATAAAATCAACAAACATCATCGATTTCCAGTGTTGCCCAGTTTATCACCATGAATCAATTGTGCCCGGGCTGCATCGCAGATTTTTTGAAGTCATTTATTACCGGTACATGCAATTCTACATTTTCCTGCTGTCACTCACCCTCCCTGTCCGATTACAGGTGTAATGTTCACATTTTGTTGGATGCTGTCTCCATTCTTCTTTTTGGCATAATAAACCCCCTGCCACTCCTAAGAAACATCAATACACAAGCATACAGGCAATGAAAAATGCTGAAGTGGCTGCACACACAGGCAAAAACGATAAGCCTTTTTGACTGCATTCCAAGTTAGCTCAGGTGAATAATATCTTTCCTCAAGGTGGGTAACAGCTACAGGGCGGTGATAACCGTGATCCAGGTGCAGTTAAACGGTAGGTCAAAAAATTAATTTAGAGCAACAAGTTGCTTTTAACGTTCGCAGGAGCACTCCTGGGAGTCCTGACGGCATGTTTCATGTCCACCCTATCCTACCCTTCCCTTTCCTCCCCACCTACAGACTGCCGTGGCTTAAAAAGAGCCTTCCTGCTGTTTGCAGCTCTGAGACTGACCTTTGCTCTCTGTGTAGTAAGATTACAGCATAGCACGGCTTTCAGCTGCTGCTCTTGGCTACATGAAAGATAGCAACTGCGTGGCCAAAAGTGCAGATTGTGCACACTGATGCGCGTGTACGGTGAAATTTCTCTCAATATAACAACAATCAGACTGGATTCAAGTGTTCGTTCCTAAATTGGTGGACATTTTCTGACTGCCCGCTTCATGAAATTTCAAATGATCCATGCACAAATTGCAGAAAAATGGATTTCTTGTGCAAATTCGAGACAAAATGTAACTGTAACTGTAGCTATTGTAAAAGTGATTCCTAAATATTATTTAAAATACCAAATTCCTCTGAAGCAACCACTCACATTTTATTTTTACTCTTGTCCATTTCTCTTGATCAGCAGCGTCCAAATCAAGTACCAGGTCAAATTCATTTTAATCAGTTTTTTTTGTATGATTGTGTCGATATGTCTTGCATGAAAGCATTTTATTTGATGACAGACACATTGTAAATACTAGCTAGTCATGAAGCTATGAAGTTGTGTCTCCAGGAGAAACAGCATTATTGAAGGAATTAGGCTGACCATGGGAAGACCTACTGGCAGATAGGTTCTCTCCCCTATTTTTCATGTTTTTATTTTATTTTATTTGCTGGAATGGACTGTATCAACCCTCCATCAGATTCGGCTATTTGATTATAGAGGATTTATTGAGAACTGTAATGTATTTTCAAGGTGAGTTCCTGTGACAACAATACATCTCATTAAACATTTTGTCAATGAAAATGTTTGGGGAAAAATGCATAATAAATAGTCAATTTTTCCAATATTTTTCAAAAATGTTGTTGACTGAAATGTCCTCCAATTCTGTTATGACCCATACGAAAAGCGTCTCCACCATTTAAATACACTATGCTAAGTATGGATGATTAGATGCTGATTACCTTTCCTTTCCGGATGCAGGAGTTTATTGTTTCAAGGAGATCAGGCTTATTCTTTTCACTTTTAGGCACTTCGATTATTTCCTTCCCTATGAGCTCACCTTGTTGGTAGCCCATAATGGACTCATAGGCAGGATTCACATACTGTGAAGGAAAAGTTCAGAATGAGGCTTGATCATGGAGGAATTCGGTAAACGGTATATTAAAAATGATGATAGACACATGTATTTTTTTTATTCGATAGTGCAGGAATATTACAAGTCCAGTGTGTGAATTGCATAACTGAATGTGACAATTATTGAGAGTGTGCTAAGGGTTGAAACAAAAAAATCAACACTCCATAAGAAGACATTTGCAAGCTGACTGTTTGCCCTGCTAACATGCTGATTTTGTAGAAGTGTTGTGACTTGAGTGAAAGAAATAACAGCATATAGAGTAGATATAAAAAGTCCACATATCCCTCTTCAATTATTTGTGTTAAAAAAATGAGAGCAAGATAAAACATTTTCACAATTAATTTGACCTGTAATCTTTACAACTCATTTGAAAAAAAAAAAAACGTTTCAAGAAAAAGAGTAAAAACAATTCAGGTAATTTGCTTGCAAAAGTGTGCACACCTTATAACTGGAATGTGGCTTTGCTGAGAATTAACCATTTCCATTCCAAACTCATGATAAATGGGAGTCAACTCAACCCGGGCAAAATATTAAAGGCCTTTCATTAACCCAAATAAATTTTAGCTGTTCAAGTGGGATGGTTTTTTTTTTTTCCAAGCAGAATACAAATAATACAAACTATTCAAACGGGACTACAGCAAATGCTCATGAGACAGTGACGGCGAGAGAATAACTGCATCACACAAAAGTTCATCAAAATGCACCTGAATGACTTGATCTTCAGAAGTGATCTCAATGGCCTCTTGGCTTTGTTCTAGGGCTGTGAAAATAGCATTTCCAGCCCTTGTACAGGTGACAAGAGAAAAGAATTGTTCATTGTTACCACGTGAACAAAATGACCTGCTAACATCATAGTGGGAAATTGAATGCACCAAAAACATACCTCTTTATTTATTTTGGATTGGATTTGGATAAACTTGATTGTCAATTATCCAATTAGAGGTTACGCTTGACACTTTTGTCGCCAATCAATCTTATTTGTTTATCTTACCTAGATATTTTTGAACATTTTTTTTCCTTTTCAGTACATTGTTAAAGTGCAGCAACTTGTACAAAAAAGTATTGAAACACTGACATATGTCCATGCAAAAGTAGAGAAGGTCAATTTAAGGTTACTGTGCATAGTAAACTGTAGATGGTGTACACGCTGAAATTCAGCCCAAAAGTCAGAATATCCCTGAGTTTTCAGTGCAGTAGAACAAGATATTCATATCTTCCTCCCCCAGGAACGAGTAGTTTTGTCTAAACTAAATAAAAGACAAACATAAGGTTGCTCAACTCACCTTAGTTTGAACTGTGCGAGCACCTCTCCATGCTCCAGTTGCAGCAGCTCATTATAGCAGGCCATCATATTGGCATTCTCTACATATCTCTGAGGGTCAGAGATCAACAGCAGCACAAATAAATGACCAGTCAAAGGCGACTAAAGTTCCCTTTTTGAACAGGACTCGTGATATTGCCAGTATATATCTAATGGGACAGTTCACGCCACAAAGTCATGGTATCGGAATCTCTATGCATACATCTCCTGAGTAAACAAAGATTTGCCATCTATATCACTGTCCTATATAGTGTGTTGAAAGAAGGACTATGATAAGATTTAATAAGAGTAATACATCTATAACTGCTTCAGACAACAAAGTGTATGCAGAAAAGTGGTGAAGATTGCTCGACTGTCTCTGTCCTAGGTGTGTTCTTGTGTTATTTTTTGTTATTTTGACTTCAAAATGGCGCCGCGAGAGTGGCTGCCTTTCCAGCAGCTCCTATTTTTTTGTTGTTCTACTTCTTCCTTTCATAACTTTGCTGCTGTGAATCTGGAATTTCTCCATTGCGAGACTAATAAAGGTTTTCTTAATCTTAATCTTAAATATAGTGTAGGTAAAGGGCAAACACAAACACACAATGCCTCTCACCCTATTAAAGCCAGCGTTGATCAGAGGCATCACAGAGGCTTCCTCCCTGTCTGGCCTTAAAAATAATTAAAAAAAGAACACGGCATCACATGAGCATCAGCCTGACCAGTGTGTTTCCTGACAGTTATTGAGCCAAGGAATCTATTTCACGGCACACCACCCGAAAAAATAAAAAAAGAGAAATAGTACTCTATTGAACAAAAGCACGCATTG
The DNA here is from genome assembly GCF_025434085.1 of Hippocampus zosterae. NCBI lineage: Eukaryota > Metazoa > Chordata > Actinopteri > Syngnathiformes > Syngnathidae > Hippocampus > Hippocampus zosterae. The sequence continues at coordinate 18,703,545 of NC_067454.1, read as the reverse complement.
GTCTTAGTGTTTTCAACGAAAAACAAAGCAAAACAAGTTGTCAGTGCCAATGGCAACATAAGATGGTTTGTCCATTAATACCTAAATCTATGGCAACATCAGACATACACACGGCGGCCAAACCAGTATCACGCCTTCCCAAAACCTGAGATCATTACAAAAACATTATTTGTATAAATGATATTCAATTATACAGTAATTCCTCGCTATTTCACAGTTCGTTTATCGTGGCTTCAGTGCATCGCAGATTTTTTCCAACATATTCATAAAATAAATAAAGAAATATATATATTTTTTAATATATACATGAAGTACAGTACTGTACATGTTGCTCTATGTGACTCCCTGCTGTTTTGCAGCTTCTCGTGGACCGTTTGCGGACTTAAATTTTATTTATATATATATATATATATATATTTATATGTATATATATATATATATATATATATTTTTTTTTTTTACCTGTGTATGTTTATTGGTCGCTACTTCGAGGATTTTCGTTTATCCTGGGTGGTTTTGTTCCCCATTAACCGCGATAAACGAGGGATTACTGTGTGTCAAAATAGAACATATAATTGAAAAGAGATTAGTGACCTAGATAAAATAGTTAATTTTACTGTATTTTAGCACACAGGTAATTTAAATAATTAAGTGGCAATACAATTTGCATAAATATGGTCCCACAAATTCCACTCAGAAATAATGTAAAACATGCCATTTATCCACCCAACCCTTTTCAACACTGCTTATCCTGAACCGAGGCGCTGCCGAAGCCTATCCCTGCTGACTTCGGGGGGAAGGTAAACGAAGCCTTGAACTGGTTGCCAGTCAGTCGTAGTGCCCATATAGAGACGAACAACCATTCACAGGCACATACACACCATCACTGAATGGGAACCGATCTCACACTGCCTGAACACAAGTCAGGCGAGTGTACCACTACACCGTCATTGACTTAAACATGCGGTTTAATAAAACACCAACTTTTCTTAGTTACCCGACTTCAAAAACGCAACCAAAAAATAAGCCTCATTTAAGGGGCTCAGAAATTTTTGGACTTCCTGAAGGGAGCGGTTTGTGTCTCGCCTCCAGCATCTTGTAAAGTGGTGAGTGTTTGTGTGTCAATGTATGCTATTAAAACAACTGAGTGTGCACCTTCACTGTAATAAGGCAAGTAGGAATGGTGTGGTGTCCTGTTTGTAGATTCAATTGGGGTGGAAATGAAGGAATGAGTGTAGAAATGTAATGTGTGTGCATGGTCCACCTTAGCCTTGTGTTGGCCAGTCATTAATGACGGAGCCCCTCACACAGTGATTGCACATGGGTGTTTGCCATGCATTTCAGTCTTTTTTTGTGTCACATTTTTCTTTACAACTCTGTCAACAACATGTGCCAAATAACCTTTTCAATTCCTTTCTAAGAGGAGAATATGTGGCGATGTTTGGATTTATTTCAATGCACTGCTTTCATTTGCTGTGCGCTGTGAGGGTGAGAGCAGTGCGCAACTGTTTATGGGGGAAGCTTTGAGAGAATATTGGTCTGCAGGGCTGAACTGTAGCACTTGGTGAAAATGTGGCCATTGAGCAGGCGTCAGTGAGTTGTACTTACCTCTTCACAACAGCTACTATCACAGTGTTTTCTGAAGAACTGACCGCTCTCATTGACCTGAATGTAAACACAGAGAGCCCTTCAGCAAGCCAGCCAACTGTCGGAAAAGCCTGTAGCATCAAATCAATGCATTTTTCTTTTTTTTTTTTTTCACGCTCCGATTCTCCCAAGCAGCTCCAATGATGGAGCGCTGCAGGCCGGCCAAGGCCTCTGAAAGAATGCAGTGTACAGAGCCACTCATCCGCCTGTGGTTTCCCCCAGCCAGTGGTCATAAAGGCCCTTTAGTTCCCCCATGTGAGCCTGAGCGTGTACACTGAACATATGGAGCGGCCAAAATGAATGGAGTTAACATACACGGGCAGGGCAAATGAATGTTTGTAAATGTGCTTTTGGTTTGGGCAGATGCTAAAGATAGAAAAGTGGAATGGGCAGACATGGCTCATTTCTCATTCAGTTTACAGCACCGGTTCACGTGATTTAAAAAAAAGAGCCCAAACCCGGCAACCCGACATTGTATAGTGAATCCCCCAAACACTAGCAAATGTACTCAAATCCCAGTGTTGGGAGCTAACAAAATTCAAACACTCTATAACTCTAATGAAATAAAATTTTCAGGTATGTGTACTTTAATTGTTGAATCCAGACGTCTACTTTTACCAGTGTTTTACAGAAGTATCTGGACGTCGACTTAAATGCAGTCTGTGAGAACACCTGCCACCACTGTCAAATGCGTGCAATTTTTTTTTTTTGTATGATCAAGATTTAGAGAACAGCAAACAGCAAAACATCTATATAGGATAAGGTGATAGGTTAAGGTGAGCGTCCTACCGGCATAGTGCTTCAGCGTCAAAGTGTCTGGAATGTCTGTGGTCAATGATGACGAGGTCGTGAAGCTTCTCGGTGAAGCATTCGAGGGCCGACTCGGGCGTCCGCGCCATGCTGCACCTGTAGTTGGCCTTCTCACACGCCCAGCAGAAGCCATTACTCTGACCATCCTCTTTGGCAAAAACTAAAAGTACCTGCAACACAAGAGATGACTCAGCACATCGAGCCTTGTGACTCACTCACTGACTTATTCCTCTGACCTTATGCAATGTCACTACTCTATACTTTTGGCCCTTATACGATGCATCCATTCATTTTCCATAGAGCGTCCCCCCCCCCCCCCATCTCACGAAGTACACGGGTGTGCTTGCGCTGATCCCAGCTGACTTGGGGTGAGAGGCAGGCTATATTCTGGAATGGTCGCCAATCACAAGGCACATAGCCTATTGACTACAATAACCATTCGTACTCACATTCACACGAATGCGTATAGTACTTGTTTGTTCACATACATGCCCATTCAACAGTACATTTGGGTTTTGCTGTTTGGATGAGTGACTTTTGAACTGTATTGATGACGCCTGAGGTAAGAATCCAGTGATGAACAGCGTAACAATTCTTGGGGAGGAAGGGGAGAATTAAAAAAGGGACTGAACATGATTATGCCGAGGTGTTGTGTTGATGCCGGTGGGCAACAGTGAATGATGACAATAGAAGGAATAAAACAAACTTGAAGAATGCAATGTTTGGTGACTAAGAAAATGTTTTTTTTTAAATGTCATGAAAAGTCGTGATTTGACGATGCAAGGATTCTCCTTGACAGCCACAATATACGCCTGCAACAAATGGTTTAATGTACTGTTTGTTGAACAGTTTAGTTTAAATATACGGTACTGTGTTTAATACTCTTTTTGTGTGTTGCTGTTGTCAAAAGTTTTGTACCAAGTGCTACCAAAAAAAACAATGGTCATTTGTCTCTTTGTCTCTGTATGTGGCCTGCAACTGACTGGCGAATAGTTGAGGGTATAGTCTGCCTTCTGCCCCAAGTCAGCTGAGATGGGCTCCAGCAACTCCCAGCGACCTTATTCAGGATAAGCGATGCTGAAAATGGATGGATGGCATGATGAATAACATCAGCAGTAATGTGTTATGCATTTAGGAATAGACGATCTCTATCCAAGAGTTCGTGGGCACCATTCTTTGAAAATCACTGACCTCCACGAATCAACCCATCTATAGTGTTTCACATTATGTCAGCATTAAAATAGCAGATTTGTGTTAATGTTGGTGTTTCAATATGAAACGTGTAAGTGTGTGGAAGGGGCGAAGGTCATGCTTAAAAAAAAAGGTCTATGTCAGTGTTTCTTAACCTGGGTTCGATCGAACCCTAGCATGGGTCTCAGGGGTTCGACGGAGCCTCCGCCATGGAGGCGAAACACACGCGACTCAAGATGTCAATTAGTTATGACTTGCCCGCCTGGCCATTACTGGCTGCAGATGATCACATTACATTGCTTGTCCAATCAGTGCTGGGCGAAACTTAGTTTTGCTCAGTAGTCAGTGTGTGACGTGTCGTGATCGTGCGTCATGCACGATTCATCTTGTGCACAATTTTTAAAAAACGTATGCATACTTATGTGTAGAAATTTTATTTACTTTTTTCAGTTTTTAATGAAAGTGTTTTTTACGTGTTGAATTCATTTAAAAAAAAATCAGATTTTTTTTTTTCACCAATGAAAGCTTCGATGAATGTGCATATGAACTGGTTGGGTGCCTCGAACAAGGTTAAGAACCACTGGTCTATATTTAATTTCTTTCATTTATTCCAGGTGTCTCTTTGCAGGTCCATCACAGGTTTGACCTGCTGCCACAATCGATGACACAATTAGTGAAGGTGCTCACGGCCGGCCGTGACCCCGTCGACCCCGTGACCCGAGTCGAAAGAGATGCCTGTACAGCACCAAACCCGTCACTGAGAACTCGCTTGGACTCTGGCAGCAGACTTCCATAGACCCTCTTAGTTGCGTAAATACTCGGCTAGCGATCTGGGCCCGCCTCCAAGAGCAGCGCAGCACTAAGAGTGGATTCATGACTCACCCCTTCAAAAAGACGTCACCCCAACTCTTGGCAGGGATCAGACTCAATGCAGAGAGGGAAAAGTTTTGTTCCGCAATTTTACATCATGTTAAATCAAGTTAGGGTACAAAGAACCGATTTTATTGAAGAAAAATAGAGCCACTTTTGTTTGCGCAAGCTTGAATGTTTTGACATGTTTGATTCATTTGTACAATTGGTTCAGGTCCGAAATAACAAAACACGGCTTAAAGTCTAAAGGCAGGCCGCCCTAAACCTGAGGAGTGTTACTAATGCAAACCATATTTTGCAATTGAACATTTTCATTACATGCACCACAAAGTGTCTTGCTCGTAAATGCATCACAACTGACAAGCAGTATGCACGCAGATTTAGAACAGAATTCCACATTGCGATGTTTGTAGAAACAGTCAACATTCCAACTGCAGCAGGGCAACATATGCTGAGATAAGGTCTTCTTTTTTTTCCCCTAATGTGCGCTGGGATTTGACACATCACAAAGCACTCGAACAAAAACTCCCACACAGAGTATGTTTAACATCAGAAAGCAGGCAGAATTAAAACCCAAGGGGTAAAATGTTAAAAAACAAAAAAGTCAGTAAAAGAAAGGAGTGGGGACAAGACCAAAATGTTGCGGGGAGAAAAAAAAAGGGTGCAGGCCAAATTGCGTGAGCGACAAGAGGAGTAGGTGCAGAGATCAGCTGGGAGTGACAAAAACAGGAAGGCGTTATCTCTCCCTCGCTTTCCTACTGGAGCGCATCAGACAGTCAAAACTACTCTGTGCACTCCCATTTGAAATTACAGGATGTGTAATTCTTGGATTTTTTTTTGGATTGGATAAGCTTTATTGTCAAATGTAATGTATGTGTAACGTTACTTTCCATCTCGTCACACTGGCTTCAGAGCACAGAAATATAATCGACTCTGGTTCAGTTCTCTTTCATTACCGGTACATTGATTTTGGACTCAAATATCCATAATTCTGCGGCAACATGGCACTAAATCGTACAGCAGAAAACTCTGTCCTGGGATGTTGGTCCACCTCAGATTTGTGTTTTGCACACAAGGTGGTACCTTGATTTGTAAGTGCCCCAATGTACACCCTTCACAAGATATATATATAGTTTTTGCTTAATGCTGTGAGCTATAGAATTTGAGTTGAGCATGACCAAGCTTCCGAAAGGCTGCTGCTCGATATAAGTGGAAAAAAGGAGAACTTTTGTCTGAAAGCTCCACAACTCAACCTAAACTGGGTTTAAATAAAGGCGCCCTTACATTCCTATTAGAATGAAAGCATTGACAATGTTCCTTATACAAACACCTCGACTGGAATAAAGTGGACAAATAAGAATGGAAATTAATTGGGATTCACCGAGGTGTTATTTTCCTTTTGCCATTCCAAGTGCAGTATGATCTGTGCCAGCATCGTCTTAATGTAAATGTGAGGTTATCGTTTATGCACTTGAAATTTGGCGGCTTCCAACCAGAGCTGATCTTCAATAGGGGAGCTTGTTTTTAACTACTTCAACTACTGTTGCTATGTGCGTGTAAAAACACTTGCTGTGCTGAATAGACGACTAACCCCCAGCTTGATTCATCAAGTGATCTTTATAATTTAACACGTTTTGATGTGCGCGTGTCACACGGCAGTTCTGATTAACGGAGTGGTGCATGCACACACCAGATCGGAATAGATCAAGTCAAATGTAAACAGTTGACCAGAGATCTTCAATCAGAATGATTTCTATCAGAATGACAAAAACGTCTCCGTGTAAATGTAGCTGTAGCTCCTTGGCACAAAGATGCCACACAATATGCCCCCCCTCCCCCAAAACCCCCAAACACAACATGTGTCTCAATGAAGCTCTTCAAGTCACTTCTTGGGTACAAAGATGCCACAAGATGGTGGCAAAACACAACTTTTATTGAAGCGCCTCAACTTACTTCAACATAGGGCCTTCAAATCAAGATGCCAGATGTTTTTTGATTAATGGCATTTCAAATCATTTCAATGGGGGAAAACGGATTTGCTAAAACAAGGAAATTGAACTACACGCTTGGTGACAGAACACATTAAACTCCATTGACTACGGGATTTGACATATTACGTGTTCAAATTGTTGCCACCTCCACTTTTATTTTAGTAGTCATACAGGTGCAAAATTGCATTCGCCACTTTTAAGACAACGTACGGTGAACTGTGTATAATCTTCTCGAATTCATCTTCTCTTTTGAGGCTGATCCTGCACAGCCACAGCAGGAGGTGGCGGTGGTGCTGTCATTGCCAGGAAGTAGCAACACTAACGCTTTATTTATTTATTTGCATTCAACGTGCGCTTACTCAGCACACGGTAAGAGATGCAGTGAACTAACCGTGAGAGGTACCGAAATATTTAACAGTGATGAAAAGACACGTGGAGAGAGTTGTTATTTGTCTTAAGTTAATCTATATTCATTGTTTGTTTTCTTTCATGTTAATTAGGATACATTATTCTCCAGAGTTGTATTTACAACAATTTTATAGACAAATGATGCCATTTATAGTCGCAGCGGTGATTTGGCGCAGTGCAAAATAATTGTCTTCTTACAAGGGGCCGAGTGTATAAAAAAGAAATTAATATACAAATACTGCTCTTAGAGACAAACTTGACGGGCATTCAACTTAAAATACAAATGTGAAATATCCTGTGTTGTATTCCAAAAGGTGATGTTGTAAAATGGCAATTAGTTTTAAGAAGCTTTTTAAGTAACTTTTTAGTAATCAGTTCGGGACTGAAAATTTGTCTTTTAATTTACGGTGAATCGTTTCATTTTATCATTTTGATCTCGCGTTCTTGGAAATGTTTGATCTTGACCCAATCCCAGCTGAACTGGGCGCTTGCCAATCATGAGGCACACATAGAAAACCAGTATTCACACTCACGTTGAGAACTACGGACAATTTAGAGGCTTCACTTAACCTAAACATAGCCATTAAATAGCACAACACAGATCCGTCCGCTGATTCATACTGAGACGGTTCACATAACAAAACAAAGGTAACTCGAGAGAGATTTTTTCCAAAAATTTGGTACGTCAAGTGAGACTTTTGTTAAGGGGGTCATTCGTAACAGGAGGTGATATGAAAAAAAAGCCTCCAAATATTGACAGTGTTGCCAGGTTTAGCCTTGCAATTTTGTCAAAACCTCCCCAAACTTATGAACATCTATTTAATGAAGGCCATCACTCACATGCTGTATGCGTCATTCAGACATGCAATAGGTTTTACAATACCTGAAGTGGGTCTTTAAATAACTTCATTGGTCCGAATTGCACCTCTGTTAATGTGGTCTGAAAGAACAAGAAAAACAGGATCATCAGACACAAACCATTCTAACAGTAACATTCATCCAGCCTCATAGTCCAACACGGCCTTTTGTTTTTGCATGGACCTACAGTACATACAGAATCTGTAAATTGGGAATTTCTCCATTGTTTTCTTATCTTATAAATATAATCATATACTGCACATGTAAAACTATGTGGGGGGACGACACCACCCTTGTTTCTTCCGTTTCCTGATCATTTTAAATGCCAAGTACTACTAAAAGGTACAAAATGATACTTTTAATCCAACGTGCAGTGTGCTACGAATAAATAAAAGATTGCTCACTCAGCCTTTGTTCGCAAGAGAGTGTTGAAAGACGATGCAAAGATAATGACCAGAATATAGAATCATTACCTGTTGAGCTGAAAAATGTTGGAAAAAAACAAAACTCATCACAGTGTCTGAAAAAGAATGGTGGAAATAAAATTTCAACTACAGAATAGATACTCAGTTGATAGATATAGAAAATGTGAAAACTTCACATTTATGAGATTTCACTCAATACACTAAAAACTATTAGAAGACAATTTTTGTCCGCATGAAATTTCACTTCCTTTCTACGAAATGGAGCCCAGCTCAGGGGTTAGTAACCATAGCAAGCAAGCCCCTCGTGGACGGCCATCCCACTAGAATTCCTCTTCTCCGTAAACAATCTACACATGTGGAGCAGAATAGAGGGAGGAATTTCAGAGCATGCCGGGCAGCCGTAAATCAGTTCTTGCTGAACTGTAAGCCTTTTGCCGACTCAATGAGACAACAAAGGGGGAACAAAGCCGATTAGGCCTTGGTGTTGCACCTCTGACGTCATTCTGACACTGGGCCGTTTGTTGGCGTCCAAGTAGTAGCAGTAGTATGACGCTGTGTGATTAAAGTGATGCCCTGTGATCATCTGATCCCTGGCAGACACGAGGACACTGACCGCATGATCAAATCATGAACAGGAACAATGTGTGTGTGTGTGTCTCTCTCTGTACTGTTTTCTTGTTTTTGAGTTAAAATTGGGTCACCGTGGGCATGAAAGACCGACACTACAAGGCGACAGATAACAGAAAATTCTATGTGTACCCTTTGAAAAATGTATTTCCATTGCTTTTATTTTATGACTGAAAATGCCTGAAACGTCATCTTTTATGCCTTTAAATTTTATTTCGATTCATATCTCCAGTAAAATAGGTAGGCGACTGTGCCTCTTCTGCTTACTATATGCGGGATGCATTTATCATTTGATAAAAAGGTCTGTTAAATGCCACTTGAAAATAAAGTATGACAAGATAAGCAGTCATAGTGCATCTTGTGTATGTGTACTGTATATATACTGTACATATATACAAAAACAGACTAACATAAATACCATTGATGTTGTGGTGTCAACACAATGCAAAAAAAAAAAGAAGTTTGGAGTACAGTGAACCCCCAAATACTTATGATTCATCGCCATCGGATTCATCTATTTGCAATTTTTTTTTAAAAATCGCACACACATATGCATTTGTGAATAGAATTTTTTGTGGAGGGCAAATTCAATTTTTCATGAAAACACTTATTAGCAGAATATCCCTGTTTATTCCAGGATTATTTAGGTTTAAAAAATACCCCCTATGCAAATCAATGGGCTTTTTTGCATTTCCCTTATTCACCGGCTAGCCCATTCCTGTCTTCCACAAATAGCGGGGGTCCACTCGATATGCAATTTTGAGCATTTTTTCAAATGAATTTCTGCAGAATGATACAAGACATAACATAACAAAAAGTGGAAAGCAGATTACAGACATTTTGATTCACCAATATTGTGTAATTTATAACTAGCATTCAATTCATAATATTAAAAACTACAAAATATGCAGAACAGTAGTTTGTTAAACTCCACCAAAGCATGTATTAACTATGGCATGAATTTACAAAATGTATTATATCAATCCAACAAATGTCACTTCATGTCGCCAATTATTTGCTCACACATTTCAAACCTCCTAATCCCTTGTGCAGCCAAGACCACTTTACGCTGTTCATTGTGTTTGCTTATAGAGGTCAGAAGAGAGGCTGTACTTTCCCTCGTCACATCGGATTTCGATGATGTTGAACATGTGTGTCAGAACAAATAACTCTGCCAGCTTTATGAACAATGATTCACAGCAGTCATTCATTTTTCCTGGAGAAACAGAACATTTTCTCCTGTACATGCGACCACTGGTTATGTCCCGGATGGAAGACTAAATCACTCTCACTCTCTCGCTCACTTTCACTCTCTCTCTCCAAATCAATTTTTTTCTCCCCGATGCTGATTGTTCAGGAATTAGCTGTGGCTCAGGCCTTGACGTAAGGAGTTTGGCCACAGGGCCTCCAACTAGCTGAGGCCGAGCAGAGTGCAAGTGCTCTCTCTTCTCTCCATCCAATGAGAGCTCTCTCTCTCTAACACACACAGACATGCCCATTACAATTGCAGCTGCTGTGTGCCTCCACAAATCCCCCCTGACACACAGACATTGCGCACGAATGCAGTGTACACAAATGCTGTGTGTACTGCAGCACTGTGCAATGAATCAGCCAAACATTTGCATCCCGTAAACGTCACACTGGCACTGAAGCAAAGACAAAAAAGGCACAGGAAGTGAGCGAGCTAGTGAGCGACAGGCGGTCTAAACATGGCGTGTAGTGCCCCTGTACAAGCAATGGAGCATGTGACACTGCTAGTGCACGGCCCAGATATAATTGTATAATAAAACATATAAATAATAGAAGTCGATGAAGTTCTTACGCAGTCACTTTGTAAAGCGTATTCACAACTTCTGACTAAGACCAGATGGCAAAAGTACTCACACTCTGATCTTAGGTCAAAATAATTTAATTGGATGGAGGTGGAAAAATACAATGGTTAAAAGTAGTTGTACTGTGTATTTTAATCAGAAAAAAAGAGAAAAATAATAAATCAAGCAAGTCAAGTCGACTCGCCACCAAGTTTCAATTTCAAAGTCATTTCTTGGCTCAAGCAAGTCATAAATCCAATCATATAATCTAGCTCAGTCACAACATATCTTGGAGTGATAATTAAAAAAAAACATTATCTCTAAAAATGAAATTTAAAAAACAACATAAAATGAATGTCTACACTTAAATTATTTGGAATGCATGATATTTTTCATACTAACATTTATGTGAGTTGCAAACCATTTTGTGATACAGTATATACTGAAATATTCTGAAGCGTTCCCTGGGAGTCCCGCAGGTCATCGGAATCCTGCGGGAATCTCAGAGGATGGGAGTCAACTTTACCTTTAATCACGGGATTGGGTTGTTAGATTGGCGGGAATGAAACAAAACACGATTTCTTTTCTTGCTTTCTTTCCTAAAAAAAAGCAAACTGCGTTAAAAAGCAGATTTCAAACTATAAACAACGCAAGTCACAAGTTCTAAAAAGTGACTCGAGTCCCCCATCTTTGGTTGCCGCACCATTTGTGTTCAATCCATTGCTTAAAAGGGCTATAGTACTGCAACAGTGATGAGATTTTGCACTAGCATTCAGCTCATGGACTAAAAGGCTAAGCTATGTCCTTGTTTTAAATACACACGGTGTAACTGTCTTTGTTCTGTCTTTAGTTTGACAGTAAACTTCAACTGAGGGAGGCAGTAAACAATTTGAAGAATCGTTCATTATCTGCCAAGTGCTGCTTATTGTGAAGTGAATTCACTGCCACCATACAGTGGTCGGATCTCATATATGCGCTTGCAAGTCAAAGCAAAAAATTGACCGAGCAACAGCTCTTATCTTGAAAACTGAGTACCGTAAGTCAAGTCACTCAAATCTCAAGGCACCATTTGTATATTTAAAAACCCGTTTTGATAACAACAACAAAAAACTGTGCACAAACAAAATAGTTCCCGCATTTATAATGCAGAAGAAGAAACAAATCATAAATGGTATGTGTCACAGTATACTACCATTGGTCCTAAAGCAGTGTTCCAAATTAGATTAAAAAAAAATTCCATCCTTTCATTTTCTGTCGCACTTGCCCTCATTGCCCTTGTATGTGAGCTTTTGCCTGGGTGACAGGCGGGTACACACTGGACTGTTCACCGATAGACAAACAACCGTTCACGCACACGCACACACACGCACACACACGCACACACACGCACACGCAAACACACACACACACACACACACACACACACACACACGCGCACACACACACACGCACACACACACACACACGCACACTACAGGACAACAGAGTGTTCAAGGAACCTAACATGCATGTTTTTGGAATGTGGAGAACCTGGTGAAAACCCACGTAAGTACACCAAAATTTATGAACTGTGAGCCAGACATGCTATGCACTAGAGCACAAGGCTGCCCTGTTAGAATGCGAGATACAGTAATTAATTATTTTGGGTGACTCTTGGGCTGAAGGCATGAAATGCTACTTGATGGTATCACAGTAAGTTTAAAAGATAAGAACTGATGCACAGCATGGGTGAAATTCAATTGCTGGAACTGTACCTTCTTTTAGTTATTTTGGGAAGCTCCTTTTTATTTCTTTACTTTGCTTTTCACTCTCTTAAACTCTTTTGTTTGTCAATGCTTATACAAAGTAAGTGTGCTTTTAGTTATGTGAAGCATGTTGCGTTACACTGTGTATGAAATGCGCTGTATAAACTAAGCTGCCTTCCCGTGAAATTTCCTGTTTCAGATCAATTGAAATGCCTTTAATCTGTTCAACCCCCTCCAAAATAAAAAAAAAACAACGCAACATCATTTTAATTTTGTTGTTTTGTTTTTAGCTCAGAGAATTTCAATTGTAAAATATAAATATAATAACTCCAAAAACATTTTAGAGAAACAAGGATGAAAGGAATAAACTGGTTTTATCAAACATGATTAAGCTTAGGTCACACACGCTGCAGTAGTCACCTTGAATAAAAGGTGTGGCCAACTGAGTGACAGGATCTCAAACTGAGGCTCAAGTTGGCTAAATACCACACTGCTAGATCAGTTCTTGCCTGTGTTTCATGCTCCTTGAGAGTGTATTCATTTAACATTTGTGTGTTTAACTGTTTTAATGAATTAATAGGCCAAGGTACATGTTTATTTATTTATTGAATGATTGAATTAATTTATTTTTACTGAAACGGCAGTTTATCAATCTTGACTTGAATTTTGGCTGCCAACACAAATCCCTCCCGCTGTCCCCCCCCCAAAAAAAAACAAAAAATAAAAATCGGCAGAACATAAGTCAAAGTGATACGGCATACACAAATGTGGACTGTACTTTCTCTTCCTCTCATGAGGTCATTTGAGCTGGCAAATAGCTGCAATCATCAAGATTTCTTCACGACCGTCTCCCACTATTTCTCACTGAATACACTGGCTGGATTTACATAGCATAGCTCCCTCTGACCCTATATCCTGCTCCCGTGTATCCGGCCCTATGAATCGCCTCATGTTTCTCCTCTTCCTCATCTCTCTCCTCCTCATCTTAGTCTCGCCCTCACAGACGCACACTTTACCATACATTCTGGGAGAGCTGCTTTCCACTAAAGTGAAAAACAGGAAATTGGATGACATTGTTCGGTGCGCCAACGTCAGCAGTGAGAGATAGAATGAGTAAACAGCTTCCTCCAACCCAGAGCTGGGACCAGGATGCAGGGAATGTTGGGATACCCGCCCTGCTAGTGCGGGAAAATGTTATGTTGCCGCTTTATGAATGGGCCACCACAATATTCTATTATAGCACCAGCCCCAACTAGTCGGCATCTGTCACACACTAGTAGCCTCCTGAACCTTACCAGTAGTAGTTTGTCCTATTGACGTGCGAAAATGTCATACAGAAGTTGAAGGGAATAGTGGAAAAAACAATGGTAGTGAGACACACACTTGTTCTCTAAGTGCACTGAATTGTCCTCTAATGATAATTGTAATAATAAAGGTGATCATGGCAATTATAATGATAATAACGCTCAAATACATGCATATTGCATAGATGTCAACCAGAGCACAGTTTTGCCTCACTCGTAACATGCCATTGTCCTTCAAGTAGACCAAAGTGTACTACAGTAGTGTGCAGATATGTCATACAGTAGTGTAAGATAATAGTGGGGGGAAAAAAAACATTAGCATACAGCCCCTTAACTAGTGCACCGTAGTTGTTAGTGCACTGAATTGCCTTTGCTGGAACTCGAGGTTATTAATGAAATGCTCAAACGGCCTTTGTAAAGCAGTTTGGGCATTTATTCGATATTTTATTAGTACACCATTTGTACTAATGCGAATCCTTACTAGTAGGACAACTTTAGCATACTATTTCGACAACTGCATGTCACAAAACTACAAAAGCCAGCATTAGTTGAAAATTGGGTGCTATTAGCAGTAATAGTTATAACATTTTACGACTTAACTTAAGCTTCTCTAGTGGTACTGACAGTGTGCAGACATAAACTAGTCCACAGTTTTGCCTCACTGGGACCATGTAGTTGTACTACTAGCATGCCAAAGCTATCCAACAAAAAAAAAAAATGTTACACACTACCAGTATGACAATTGTTAGACAAGTGCAGCGTAGTCCATGTCACCAGTGGGCTGAGAATGGCCTTATTAGTGAGGCCAAAGTGAGTACTAGTACAAGGCTGTTCAGCTCCAGTAGATGTCAATTAAAAGCTTCAACAACTTTCCATCAGAACGCACTGTTATTGACTGACATCTCATTTGCTGCGTGCATTCATTGGGAGTCTACCTACCATTAAAGACAGCGACGCGCAGTGGTCAGTATTGTCATCCACCCATTAGTTAATGGCAATCATGACACATATAATATGACCAACAGGGACCCCATAACAGAACAGGCAACCTGGCCAAGTGCCTAGGGCCCAGAGCTAAATTGGACCCTGAGAGAGGACTGACAATGGCCCATATCAGTGACAAAACAATGGCACCGCTCGAGACACCGCAACAACGAGGCAAGAAGGATCAAAAGTGTGAAACCAATATGAATGAATCAATGTTCCTTATTAGGTGTAATTAAGGGGAACAGTCCTGGCCACAGGTGCGAGCGTACACCATGTACCAGAAAGACAGACTGCTTGCTCACACCGTGCGCAGACAATACAAAAATCGAAATGGCACAATACGACACATCAACCTCATCACATGCTGAGCTACTTAGATCGCATAACACGCAGCCCATAGTGGTTTTGTGTGTGTGTGTGTGTGTCTGTCTGTGTACGCCTGCGTTAGCTCAGACAGAAGGTTTCATTTTCGTGTGCAGCTTTGCTCTGAAAGCATCCATCGCAATGGCCGAGCAAACTTGCAACACCTCCCAAACATTCCAAATCAAACATGCACACAAATACATGTAATTCTGTGCATTTGTAGTTCGTTCAACAAAACAGTATAAGGGTCAAGAGCACTGCAAATTCTCCCTAGGATTATACACTACTCGCATAATGAGAGAGGTGGGCATTCTTGGAAATCTTCATGAATGAACATTGAACAGTTGTACAAGTGCATTCAAAAGTTGAAAAAAAATCACTTTCCTCTATGTTGACTTGTCAAGGTTCTAGTGCATGAAATTGCACTCCAAAAGGTAAACGTTGCACACCTTTTGTAAGTACTGTACATACAGACTATTAACATCAGAAAGTTGAACCTATTAGTCAAAAACTTGACCTTCTTACTCTGCGTCGTCATTTAAAGCTTGAAGTTGATTAACCACTAATCCAGCTACTCGTTTTCCTTTGTCATAACATTCCATTCTACTGTCAAATACCATATAAGAAAAAGTGAAAATTAAACTGTGAAACAGAGTTATGTTTAATATCAAGTGCCGGTAGTCTAACCACAATTTTCAGCCTTACGATGACTGTCAATCGAAATATGTCTTTAACTACTTTGTGGTGCAAAAAAAGGCCGTGCTGAACAAACTTTAATGAAGTCATTGATACATTGAGCTTTTACTCCACTTTCATCTCTCTCCAGTCGATGACAACAACCAAAAAAAATAACCACCTCCCTTGGCTATCAGGAGTTTTTCACCCCGTTTGTTTATGCTTGTTAGCAGGACACGAGGCAATTATTAAATTAATAAAACCCTACGAAAGTCCTTAAGAACTAAGCATCCAGTTTGCAAACAGCAAAGAGGTGCTTGTCTCTTGGCTATCTACTGGCTATGCTCCAGCCCCGCTGAGAGCCGGCATACAGCCCTGACCATCGACCTCATCAATGGGCAGACTGCATTCTTCAGAACATGCTGCATGGTTCGGAAAGAATTTAAAAAATGTGTAATATTGTTTCTAATTTAGACAGACAAGTAGAGTATACAGTTACTCTTTGTAGATTTGCATCTAACAACTTTGGCATATTCAGTTTGAGGGCAACAATGGACGTCGTTTACATGGCGACCTCCATGCAGCCAGGCAGAAGACTTGAGGTGAGTCACAGGCCTGGCTGAGGGGAAACTAGGTCACTGTGGCTCACTTAGTCCTTGGAATCTTTGTTTTTTTTTGCTTTGTGTTTTTATGTCTACCCCTCTTACCAACGCTGCTTGACTGTAGAAGAGCAGAACAACAAGCCCATTGAAATGGTTTGTTACAGTACAAAAATGAAACCCCGCTTATCGTGTTAAAGATCCACCCACGATAGCTCGAACTACAAGTCCGTTTTAGACCAAAACCGTCAGGCATATGCTAGGGAAGAAAAAAAAAGTCACGAAAAGCCATAAGAACAGCTGAACTTTATTTGTGGCTAACCAGCAGCACATTAACATATATTTGAATGTGATACTGAACACAGTCACATCAGTTATTAGAGGGTGGGCACACTTGTGCAACCACATCATCTCAATTGTTTATTTTTACTTCCGCTCTTTGAAATTAATATTTATTATTTTTCTTTTTCCAACTGAGCTGTAATAGTGGGAACATTTTTTAAATTAATTACCCTGGTCTCAATGTTTTAATATTACAATAACCAGGAGTTTAAATGGTTATGTGTCAACTTTTTTTTTTTTTTAATGTCTACTGTTTATAAAACAGGCAGCCCGGTAGTCCAGTGGTTAGCACGTCGACTTAACAGTGCAGAGGTACCGGGTTCAATTCCAGCTCCGGCCTCCCTGTGTGGAGTTTGCATGTTCTCCCGGGCCTGCGTGGGTTTTCTCCGGGTACTCCGGTTTCCTCCCACATTCCAAAAACATGTGTGGCAGGCTGATTGAACACTCTAAAATTGTCCCTTGGTGTGAATGTGAGTGTGGATGGTTGTTTGTCTCTGTGTGTCCTGCGATTGGCTGGCAACCGATTCAGGGTGTCCCCCGCCTACTGACCGAAGTCAGCTGGGATGGGCTCCACCGCCCCCCGCGACCCTAGTGAGGATCAAGCGGTTCGGAAAATGGATGGATGGATGTTTATAAAACACCACCGCAAAAAGTTCTAGGGTCACCTAAGGATTTTTTTTTTTGAGACATTTGTTTGTTTCAATGAAGATAGCATTAAATTAATCAGGTCTCTTGACATTGTTAATGTGGTTTAAAAAAAAACAAACACATTTTTGTACATTGTGTTTTTACAGAAAACATGCAATAAGCTCAGTGACCCCCCAAATTTTAAACAGTAGTATATGTATTAAAGTGCGACTGTTTTGCAGTGGCATGATTGTCTGTTCCCAGTATGGCAACAGCTAAGCAGTCACACAAAAGCAGACATGTTTACATACACATAGCGTGTATTTTGGGCAGAGCCAGCAATGACCTTTATTCTGTGTTTGGTGACATCGCTCTGCCCTCACCAGATAGCGGCCCATTTCAAGCATACATGAAGATAAACACACTCGCACAGAAGACTGAACTTGGCCTGGACTTCAAATCTGAATGACCTTGACTGACATCTGAAGCTTTAAAATACAAGCTTGTAGAAAATTGGCAACGTTTCCTCTCTGTGAATAGCTTCAGATCACACAACTGTCCGATTAGTGCGGTTGCAATAGGTTGGGAACGTTTCGGGAAATTTCAGGAACTTTAAATTTATTGCAGTTGTAAGTTTGTGGTGGTGTAGACATATTTTCCCGCCATCATGGAGTTAAAAGTAAGAAAAGATGTCCTTGCTTTGTAAAGGACTCATTGCAATGAAAATTATCAAAAAATATTGGTATAATTGAATTGAACTCATCACATGAATGTTTTAAAAAAAATAATAAATTATGAATTGTTGCTGTATTTAGTCGGGCCTGAGAAATGACCACTGCGTGATGCCTATTTCAACAGAAAAAAAAGTAGCTCCATTGAGAGCGGAAACATGCATGAAAGCTCATGAAAATTTGGACATTATAATTTGCACATGAACGCATGTTGTACCATGTACACATGCACTATATATACACACGCACACGGAAAATTTACAACTCTGAAAATGTCAGCAATTTAGATTACAGACTGATGATCTGACCGAATAAACAACAAGAAAAATGTCAAGCACCTGCATGTGGTTATCCTGAGTGCAAGAGTCTGCGCACAGTGTTTGTGGTGTAATCTAAGCAGTGTGACTGCCTCTTGTATACATTGTGCGTGACATTAAAGTTCGCCCTGGGCATGTGATCCTGTCTATAAGCCAGCCTGAAAACCCTGTGCCCGTAGTGGCGCCAGTGTGTATGTGAGCGGCTGAGGCCCGGGATATGGGCCGAGTATTGGGGGCTCAGAGACTGTGATCAGAGCCTCCCCACCCCCACCTAGCCTACAGGGACATGAGAAGCGCCACAGACACTCCATGAACATGGAACACAAAAGCATGCACGCTTTCTGCATTTGAGTACAAGTGAGGAGGAATTTTAGGGTGCTTTCAAGTGAATAATGAAGCATTAATGGGGTCACACACATGACTGCAATTTGGTTGTCCCAACTCGTCTGTGCTATTGGCTTTAATTCAACAACCATGTCCTGCAGGTACTGGTGTTGGTGAGAAAATTTGTCACTGCAATAATTGTTGCCAGGCTGCCAGGACAATCGAGTTCAATCAAGTTTTGGAAAGATTTGAAAAACTGACAAACCAATATAAAACCGCCATTCCGTGCTTACATTGTTCAAATATCTGTAATGCAATTTCCTTGAAAAATTAAATCAGATGACCGTTGAATGTAATTCATATAATTTGGAAAGCCCCAAAAAGTTTACAAACAAGACTGACTACAAATACAAAGTAGGCGACAATAAATGCTTTAAAATCCTTTTAAAGTGAAAATAAACAGGTCTTCTAAATTTGACAAAGCATGGAGAAGATTGTTGTTGTTCACAACCCTGCCAAATTTGAAATGTTAAAAAACAAAAAAACCCTAAACTAAAACACCAAAGTATGTAGAATAAAGCTTTTTTTAAAAATCATGAAAAATCAAGCCCTTGTCTGCATTCTACAATGCTGTGAGCGTGTCTGCTAAATATGTGAAACCACACCCCACTGAAAACTGAATGCCAGACTGTCAAGCATTTTAGGCCTCCACATCCCAACATGTTTGAGCTGAGAAAATGTATTCAGTGAAAGCCTATGTTGGGTCTCCCATCTCCCATCGGGTCATCGCTGTGCTTTCCAACACACGAATAAAGGGCGTCCACTTGTGGGCTTGCTCTTAATTGGTGGTCTCAACTGCAGCATCACATCCTCACTTGGGAATTTAAATAAAAACAGGAAAACTGCAAAACAGTGACGCTAAAACTATACAATTCAGAACGAAGTCCCCAGTATTTGCACGTCTTTAAAAGTCAATCTTCAGACATTTCAGAATTCACTTCACAGTAACAACGTGAAAGATTTTCCAAAAATGACTGTCTGTCAATTCTGAGTCTGTTAGGAATGGCCGCTTCAACCAGAGTACAAGTCATGAAGAATTTTGAAAAATCGGATGAGGAGAAATGTTTTTTGGGGGGGTATTTTTTGTCTTTTTTGAATGGCCTTTTGGCAAGGATTTTTGTCTGCTTTTTCGTCGAAACAAATTCTTTCAAACCTTCATGTAAAACATTCATTCATTCATCTTCCTAACCGCTTGATCCTCACTAGGGTGGCGGGGGTTGCTGGAGCCTATCCCAGCTGTCTCCGGGCAGTAGGCGGGGGACACCCTGAATCGGTTGCCAGCCAATCGCAGGGCACACAGAGACGAACAACCATTCACACTCACCTAACTATTTTACAACCTAACTATTTTACAACATATCTCCAGCGCCTTTTTGTTTTTTCTACCATGACATTTAATACAGCAATTTATTTACATGCCATTTACTCTAAAAACAAATTAAACCTTTTTGAGACAAACAGTGTGCGTAGTAGATTTACTTTAGTAATCAATTGCTTTTCAGAAATGTATTTGTCATGAAGGATTTTAGAGTCATTTGAAGTGTTCATTCCATTTTTATTTTTTTTTAGAAAATTCAACAAAGATGGTGACCACTAGTCACGGTGCTATTTACAGGGACTTAAAAGCAAATATGAGGATTCACTTGCAGAATCTGCGTTGTTAGCTGAACAGAAAACAGATGCACAAGAAGCAGAACACTTTCTCCAATGTTCACCTTCAAGGTATTTCCGTCCTTATCCAGATTACTGTGAAATCCCTGTAAGACCTGGACAAGCCTAAGCCATGCAGGGCTCGGGAGCAGCCCCTTACTAAAACCTCCTCTTCTACAGTAAATCTGCCCACAGCATCACCAGAGTCCAATTTTATGGACGGCTCCACTTTGCATTTCTTTCTCTTCACAACAGAGCACATTTTTCTGGAAAAACAAAGCACAACTTTCAAGTGTTCCCTCTCAAAACCCAAATTTAGCATGTATTGCTAATGAAGCAATACATGCTAAATTTGTTCTTCTCCACCTCGAGACTGCAGGAAAGCGTCAATGGATTTTGTGAATCACAGACCACTCGCTACACGGGCGCCTGCAATCAGCTTTCTCCTTCCTCGCATTCTATTTAAGGTCAAAGGTCAATAACGCCAAAGTACAAGGTAAAGAAGCTTGACAATGTCTAAGTGGGGCGCTGGCCGACCCAGTGACAAGACTTTACTGTAATCTTACCAGGAACCTTTCCATTGCAGCAGGCTCCTCCTCCTGTCCACCATGTCATCAAGACTGCAAGCTTAAAAAAAAGAGAATTCTTCACTGACTTTGATTGTGTTGCCAGAGTCATATCCAACTGTCTTTATTACCTCCCCTGGCACTGCGGGCTGAGGATGGGGTTAGCATTAACAATACGCCCACTTTGGTCACGCCAGCCCCCCCTCTATGTGCAACTTTACGTGGCTCCACCTCTCCAACTTGGTTGCTTTTGACAATATCAGAAGAGGGCTGAGCAAGAAAAAGCATTATATAATCTCTGGACCCCCCCCCCCCCCCCTCTTGTTCACTGCTAAAACAGGGGCACTGATGTCACCATTGCATGAGGGATCAGTGAGTGACATGAGCGGCGGTGCCGGCTCGGATCTTGGCACACAAACACACGTGACATCCTCACACCCAGGGATGCACACGCAGACACGTTGTGTCAGTCAAGTGACGGAGAAAAGCTCTGCCAATTCACACAGAAAAATTACACATCCGTTATGTAGCCGTTACAGCAGCGGTTATTTAATTTTTGTTCACACCAAGTCCGCTTAAAAAAAATAAGAAGTTATTTTACAATTAGCAATTACCACTACCATGACCGACATGAAATTAAAATCCAAGTAAAATGTACTCCGAGTTACATAAAAGATTGTAGCTAAATAAATCATTGTAAACAAACCGCTCTTGAAGATTAAATGCTAATGTGTTGTGCTGAAAAGTTAATCAGCGTTTTGGGAAGAATAAAAAAAAAAATTCAAAAGACCCATTCTTGCGCTATCAGTTCAGTGAAAATCGAAGTTCGAATCAAATTTGACCCAAAGTATGTTTTGATTTACGAACACTGACAGATCACTAAATTTGACATTTTCAGTGCATGCAAGCATTTCAAACTAAAATAACATATAAGAGCTGTAAAAATAGCTTCCGTTTTAAATTACCATTACCATCATCTGGGGTGAAAGTGAAAATTTGAAAAATGAGGCCCAAGATCCTTCTAAAGTGTAATTATTATTATTTTTTTCATATAAGCAAATGTTGCACATTAGTGAGAACCTTTCCGTTTAACAATCAGTTGCAGGGTTTAAGACTGTCTCTAATTGGTGCCATTTTGGCCTTGCTCATGTGTGAAGAGCAAATCTGCTGTTTGTTTGTTTTTTTCTCCTGACAAATTTCTGCTCCACACTTCTGCTCATTGATCAGTAATCTAGTGAACATGAGTGAAAATCGGAATATTTAATTTGCAAGTCAATTTGTGATGAATTCATGTGCACCCCTAAATTTTAAAAGCATGGAATAAGGGACACATACAGTAAGGTACTAAAAACCTTAGTCATTATATTTTTCCAATATTTTAATAAAGGTTTGACTGCCGCCCCTTTACTGGGTCATCAAACGACACGATAAATCCACACAGTCCATGGATTGGTGCGGGACTAAAAAAAGTTCAAGCCTCATCACACATAACATTTAATTCATTGATTCTCACGTCCCAATAGTGGTCACTCCACCAACAATTTAACAATAATTGGATTATAAGAGTTGGAAAAAATAATAATAATAATAATAAAAAATGGAGTTAGAAACTTACCACGGGAATCAGAGGAATTCTATAAGAATGCGCGAGTAAAGATAAGATCAGATAACCTTTATTTGTCCCACACTGGGGAAATTTGTTAAACCATGATTTGACAAAATGATAGATTAGCGCCTAATTGGCACCTTTAAAAATTGTTGTTGAAAATAAATTTAAGCGTTATCCTGACTAGATTTCTTGCAAGTCATACTACAGTACCTTGACGAGTTTTTCAAGTCACAAGCTGCGGTTTGGTCAGTTTTTGGTTTGTGTTACAAGCCAAAATCAGTGACGCAATCCTCCAAGTGAAATATTGAATATTTATTGCAAACATGCAGTACAACAAAAATACAAAATGAGTCTGTATTGAAATGAGCATTTTTTCAAATTGGCTGATGCTTGCTTGATAGTATTCTTTTGTGAAAAAATAAAATATTCAGATTCAGTCCAATGTGCTGCATGCAATTCATATCTTTGTTACTATGGGCGGGTTATTTTATTTCCGATATTAATCAGCTAATTAATCCGTGACTGGAATATTTTTCTGCCAATTGCCAGAATCTGCATCAGCCTAATTGAAATACTTTCCGTAAATTCAGTGAGACTTTTCCGACCATCTGAAGTTAAACAATATAAATAACGTGTATTGACAGTGCCGTACAAAAGATTACATTCGAGTATAGCTGTAAACAATCTTGCTGGAAAGATGCTGAAATAGATGAATTGAATGGGAAAGTAAAGTAAAACAAGCAACACAACACGCCTTTGCTGAATATTTGCCAAACAGTATTTAGCTATGCAAATTGTGTTCAAACACCGGGAAGGATCATGTGAATTGGTAGAAAAACCAAAACTCAAAGAAAACAAGGTAACAAGTACATGGAGCTATTTGTGAGGTGGTTTTCTTTCATTTGTTTTGTCAAACAACAAAGCTGAAAGAAGACAATGGAATGAATGGGGAGATGCTGTTTTAGTTTTGCCAAGTTTTTTTTTGTCTTGCTCGTTCTCATTGGTTGGTTGTTTTTGGGACAAAGGTACAATAAAAATGTGGGTTTCATCATAATTGTAGCATTAAGGATTGTTTGAAACAAATGATTCATTGCTACGCTTTCCTTCAAGCATGCCATTAGTTTTCAAAAAACACCTGCAGATGCATAGTTTCCACTGATCTGCTGTCTTAAAGTAGCCAACGATTGAGATGTGGCATCATACGCGTACGGTGTGCCTGCTAATGTGCAATTTACAATTCAATGCAAATGCTGGATGTGCCGATCATGTGATTCGGCAACTCTGATTGCGACATTCTCATTTGTGGCAACTCAAAGTCCAAGACAGATGCTGTGTGCCACATTAAAATCCCACAAACATGCTTTCTGCCGACAAATCAAACTAATGTAGCCTAATGGCATACTTGCCTCAGTCACTGTACGCTGTTCCGAAAAAGATGCTAATGAGCCATTATTAAAAAAAACACAATTTGAACACAGAAATACAAAATCAACCCTTTTGCAAAGGTTCGGGAACAATGACGGCTTTTACAACACTGTCTTGCTGGGGACTTTCAAACAGGAAATGAACAGCAGTCTCCCACACCGAAGTCCGGTGTTTGTGTGAGGCGTCCACATCCCTGACCCACCTACCCTCCCCTGTCCTTCCAGTCCCCACACGGACACTCTCACTACACAATGACATCATCTGATTGCAGACTCCCCTACGGTGAGGATTGCTACGGCTGAAAGATGGCACCGGTGACTTTGTCTGTGCTTGTACTGACGTATCTGATCAGCTCATTGCATTCACATACAATTTCTTAATAAGATCTTTTTTTTTCCGACAAGTATCTGTAATTCTACTCACTGTAAGTACACAACGTTAATACTTTGGCTTCCTCTGACCGTAGCCATAGCCATTCACATAAGCAAGGAGACACCCACTGTCAGCTTTAGACAAGCCTGAGAAAGTATTTACATTTTACGCTCAAGGCTCTTTCAAAAAAAAAAAAGAAAATTCTACACAACACCCCATAGTGTCAACATGAAAAAGGTTTGGGGGACATTTTTTTACAAATGTATTTAAAAACAAAACAAAACAGAGAAATCACATGTGCTGTACATAAATATTTGCAGCCTTTACCACCACGCTCAAAATTTAGACAGGTGCATGATGTTTCCACCGATCATCCTTGAGAGGTTGTAATTAATTAATTGTAATTGTAATTAATTGTAGTCTACCTGTGGTGAATTCAGTTGATTGGACATGATTTGGAAAAGGACCAAGGATGTTGTCAAGTCCACTTTTATTGAGTGTAAGTCAAGTTCCAGTCACAAAGGTCCAAGTCCAAGTT
This sequence comes from Hippocampus zosterae, assembly GCF_025434085.1. NCBI lineage: Eukaryota > Metazoa > Chordata > Actinopteri > Syngnathiformes > Syngnathidae > Hippocampus > Hippocampus zosterae. The sequence continues at coordinate 18,678,673 of NC_067454.1, read as the reverse complement.
AAGTTCTAGTACACAAGGGCCGAGTCCAAGTCCATGTCCAGATCATGGCAAAAGTCAAACTTAAGACTAGAAAAATACTATTTTTACAAACACAAAATTTGAGGAATTTCATCATGCTCAACACTCTTCTTAGATGGCATGGGAACCTTTGCATTAATTGTGTGTGCAGAAAAAATGGCCTCTTTTTGTTATTACACTGCAAGTATCGAACAAAGTTCTATGTGTTGACGTATGTGTCTGAAATTTTCCATCCGTCCATCCATTCATTCATTATCCAAACAATTTTATCCTCACAACGGGGATGCTGGAGCCTATCCCAGCCACCATCAGACAGTAGGCGGGGTGCACCCTGAACTGGTTGCCAGCCAATCGCAGGACACACAAAGACCATTCACAATTACAGTCACACCGAGGGACAATTTAGAGTGCTCCATTAAGATACCATGCATGTTTTTGGAGTATGGGAGGAAACTGGATTACCTGGAGAAAACCGACGCAGGCACGGGTACTTGCAAACTCCACATAGGAATTGAAACCCGCACCTTTGCACTGTGAGGCAGATGAGCTTAGCAGTCAATCACTGTGCCACCCTCCGTAATTGTCTTCTTAAAAAATTTGCAGCTTCATGTTTTGTTTTGTTTTTTCTTTTTTCATTTTGAAGACGTTGTGGCTGACTGATGCCAGTTCTCGATGGTTGGTAAAGCCAAATTGTATAAAACCGCTGTTGGCTGCTATGACACAACCGCCTGCTTTGATTTTGATGATGATCTAAAAAACTAGCTCAAGTCCCTTTTAAAGGACAACGCTCATTTTGATGAATAAAAACATAGTCGAGATGATAAGAATATTTTACGAGCCCAATGGCCAAGTCTGAGTCAAGTCCAAGACGACAAAAAATGGGTTGAGTCAGGCCTCAAGTGAGAGTCTGGAGTGTTCCGGGCATCAGACTGGGCTGAAAGTTTACTTTCCAGCGGGACACAGACCCCAAGCACACAGCCAAAACAATGAAGGTGTGGCTTCAGGACAACTATGAGAGTGTCCCTGAGTGGTCCAGCTAGAGCCCGACTTGAATCCGATCAAACATCTCAAGACTGGAGCGATCTGAAAATGGATGTCCACCGACACTCCCCATCCAACCTGAAGGAGCAGGAGAGGTGCTGTAAAGAGGAATGGGCAAAACTGCCCAAAGATAGGTGGGCCAAGCTTCTGGCATCATATTCATAAAGACTAGAAGTTGTAATTACTGCCAAAGGTGCATCAATAAAGTATTGCCCAAAGTCTGTGTTGTTTTTGGCATTGTTGATTCATTTGCAAAGGACTTTCTACACTTTGTCATTACGGGGTGTTGTGTGTCGAAATTTGAAGGGGAAAAATGAATTTCTTCCATTTTAGGGGTGAGGCTGCAACATAAAATGTGGAAAAAGCAAAAGGATGTGAATACTTTCCGGATGCACTGCAGATCCAGTGACTGACATTCTTTTCTGCTTAGTTCCTATTTAAGTGGAGAAAGGCTGTAAAAATGAAGTTGAGTCCTCTGGAGTTTTTCCACGGCAAATTTGCCTCAGATCAACTGCCAATTTTATTAATAAATGTCCATTGGATTCATGATGAAAAAACTAAATCTAAACGTGTGGAACTTTGAAAATCTTGCCAAGGAAAGTGTCATCCAAGATAAAGTGCTGTGTTGTACAAAGCTTTCCTTAGTGCTTTGGGGCTCCATGAAGGCATTTAGTCATGACCTCAACTTTTGTGCGTTTTTTACAACTGTGCCTTGAGAAATGAGTTTAATTCGATCCGTCACTTTGCTTGTAACTTAAAACACTCATATCTAAAAAAAAACATGACCCATTAGTCTGTTCCAGCCTCTCAAAAAAGATCTAGAATTGTGAAAGTTATTTTAATGAAGAAAAAAATAGCACTGCAAAATGAAATACATCATTAAATAAAAAAAACATACTGCAATGGAAATTTAAAACAATTTTAAAATAATTAAACTATTTCTGTCACAATACACATAGTGCTGCTGAAGACTCAACTCCATTCTCAGCTTCTCGGTATGGCAGTAATATTGGTTGTTCTTTGCAGAGGATAAAGAGCACATGCCTGTGCGTATTATTATATGGTCTGTCTACATCTTTCTGTGCAGTTTTTGTTCGCATATGTTTAAAGTGTGGGCAATGCTGCCACCATAACTGCAAAGTATTAGCCCATATATCTATTGAGTTTCCCATTGTATGCTAGCATTGAGGTAGCAGAGGCTATTCAAGTATTTTTTACACACACACACACACACACACACACACACACACACACACACACACACACGCGGCCCAGTGGTCGACTGGTTAGCGCGTCGAGCCTCATAGTGCAGAAGTGCAGGGTTCGATTCCAGCCTTCCTGTGTGGAGTTTGCATGTTCTCCCCGTGCCTGCGTGGGTTTTCTCTGGGTACCGTACTCTGGTTTCCTCCCACATTCCAAAAACATGCATGGCAGGTTAATGGAACATTCTAAATTGTCCCTAGGTTTGTGTGAGCGCAGATGGTTTTACGTCGATGTGTGCCCTGTGATTGGCTAACAACCAATTCAGGGTGTCTCCCGCCTACTGCCCGAAGACAGGTGGGACAGACTCCAGCACACCCCGCAACCTTTGTGAGGATAAACGGATCAGAAAATGGATAGATGGACGCACGCACACACTGCACGCACGCTTTCTCTCACGCACACGCACACACACACACACATATATAACTAATCGGACGATCAACGGCCCGTAAAGTTCGGAATTTGGGGTTGGGACAACTGTATCTCAAGGCACAGTACCTGTAGTGGTTATGCCAAATGTGAAGTACAGTGGCGTAGGCATCAGGTTTTGAGACTGTGTTGCTAGCTCAGGGCCAGGACGCAAACTCCCACATTTCCAAAATAAATTTTGAAAGAGTTTAAGGCCATATATCCACTAATAGGAATTTAGATGGAAAATGGGTGTTGCAACATGACAATGACCCAAATGGAAGAAGTAAATCTAATTAATGGCTTAAAGAGAAGAAAATATGCATTCTGGAGTCGACCAGTCTTGACCTAGCACTAATTGAGATACCACTGTGACATTTCCATGTGCTAAGACATTGTGCTATGTAAAAAATTGAAACGTATGAGTGTTTGTGCGGTATTCCTTAAGAAGTCCGTTTTGCTGGGAGTTAGATGAATATCAGATCACATTTTAGAACCAATTAAACAGTTATGCAGGTTTCACAAGTTTTTCTAGCAACGGCATATAGTCTGTATATTTTCATCAGACGATATAGGAGATGATTGTAGTTTTACCGGTATGCAGCCTCTCCTTACTCCATATGAAAACACTGCTGGAGACATGTGATTAGGTAAATAATACAAATAGAAAAAGCGCTCCAGCATGAGGATTGCATTCATGTTGCTTAAGCAATGTGTTACACATGCTCCCCTCATGTCAAGACTGAAAACGCACTTAACCCACCAACGGAGACACTGACATACTGTCACAATCCCCGAGTGATCAATCTCAGATGAACTGGGACTTTGAAGCAACAGAGATGGCATGTTCTGTACGTGCTGTACTTTTCAAAACCACTCAACAACCTTGAGGCATCTTAGCTGCGCTCGAGCACATGACTTCCCTGTCCCAATTACTAGGTCCATTCATATGAAACAAACAAACAAACAAAAGTGAAGTGTTTTGGTGCAACATTAAATATCTGTGATGCATACGTTGCATCTGCATGTATTCTTGTCGACGTCAGTCCTGTCTAGCATGCAGCGGCACAATGTGGCACTACACCGAGGGCGCACACCTCGAAATGTATAACTCCGTACCAAAAAAAGATTTTCTGTGATGTATCGGGTAGCAAAAGAACTGCAGTACAGCATTGGCTGACTGTACTCTGGTTTTGATGAGTTTACAGCATACTGGGAAAAAAACAGTACAACGCTATTTTCTTTGCATGAACACATCAAAGTACCAGGAGGAAGTCTTCAATTACTATTCTATTCACTTATTCATTATGGTTGAGCATCTTTGTTTAGATTTTCTTTGACTGGCATGAATGGCCCCTCCTAATGTGCTGCATCATGACTCATTGGTGCAGTCTCTTAAAACTTAGGTCATCTGAGTTGACAAGAAATGCAATGTTTGAAATTGTCCTTGATCATACCTGGCTGCCACGTCAGACACACCTTCATTGCAAAGGTGTCACAAAGGGTCTTTGTCTGGAATAAATACCGGAAGTATTCATGAAAGGCAATTCTCACAATATAAAAAAACGCAACTTTGAAATGAGCCAAGTCTTCTTTTCACATAATCTAACCTCACAGTAGGCATGTAGAGCTTTGATGAAGGTTTCCAAATCTAGCAAAGCTATCACATACTGAATTTATGACGCAAACAAACCGTTTTCGAGGCGATAAGTGTGGCCTTCTTGGTAAAAGTTAGTCTCACTTGGGCTAACGTGCCATAAAAGAACATTCTTAGAAGGAAGAACCATTCTGTCTCTCTTGGAAAGGCTCTAAAAAGAATGCACAAAGATGCCTTGAGATACAATTTGTTCTGTCACCACGGTCTGAACTCCAACCATCTATTTCTGTTGAAATTAATGGAAACCCCACTCATCCGTTCAAGCACCCCCTCACCCACCCCCACCACCAAAAGCTGCTGTTGAATTCAACGTGGAAAAAAATTCTCACGCCACATTTTTGTACTTTATGAAAACATACAGTCCTGACATAATTAAATTACCGGTAATGAAAAAGAATTAAGCGGGGCGGCCTGGTAGTCCAGTGGTTAGCACGTCAACTTCACAGTGCAGAGGTACCGGGTTCAATTCCAGCTCCGGCCTCCCTGTGTGGATTTTGAATGTTCTACCCGGACCTGCGTGGGTTTTCTACGGGTACTCCGGTTTCCTCCCATCTTCCAAAAACATGCGTGGCCGGCTGATTGATCACACCAAATTGTCCCTCGGTGGGAGTCTCTGTGTGCCCTGCGATTGGCTGGTAACCGGTTCAAGATGTCCCCTGCCTACTGCCCGAAGACAACTGGGATAGGATTCAGCACACCCGTGACCCTTGTGAGGATAAAGCGGTTCGGAAGATTAATGAATGAATGAATTAAACAGTTTCTGTCACACTGTGTAAATTAAATGCTGCTCTTTTGGGTGTGCCTGCCTTGGCCACCTGAGGGCAATATAAAACAGACAGACGGAAATACTGTATGTTGTTATGAATCCAAGTTCTAGGCAATCCTTGCCTCTTTCCAGCAACCAATCATATTGCAGTGGAGTATGTCCTGCCTAAAACACCAGTGGGGTTCACAATAATATCTCAACCACTTTCTGATGTCATCATTACGGTCCAAACCATCGTTCTTTGCAAAAAAATAAAGAAAATACGATTGTAAATGCTGCGTTGCTTAAGAATTTCAATTCAATTCAAAACACAGCTGTGTCCAAATCCGTAAATTGTGTCCTCCGAAGGACCATTCGCGGGCTGGGTCCTTCAAAGGTTCCTTCTTATGTAGCTTCCGAGTCTCATAAGTCTGTGTAACTTTACGTTACCTTACAAACGTACCTTTAATGTGAATTTCTCCATTGTGAGACAAATAAAGGTTTTCTTATCTTATCTTCTTATCTTATACTCGTAGATCATTAAATATATGAAAACACAACTTATATTTCCTGAAGGCTATTGGTCTTGAGGTTTTTGTAGCAAAAATTTTAACAGAAAAATCCAAGAAATACATGCGTTACATTTTTCACAAATGTTCAATATGCGAACCTTTGGGCTACATGGCATTTGTCAAAACGGTATTCCATTTCTTGCCAAACGCGAACAAGCAAATCACTGGGTGTCAGTTGTCTGAGTCTTTATATCATCCATTCTTATCAATGGGGCTTCTCCTTTCCATTGAACGGCATTATCAGTAAACTACAATGAAATCGGTGCAAACCACGTTTTACGCAAAAAGTAAAAACATTGATTGTGACAACATTCGCCTGACAAAACCGCCGCAGGAGAAGATTTCACCTTTCAATCAAAAGAGGTTTTATGAAACACCCAGCAGTTCTACTTTATTGAGTTCACAGTCGCCATACAGCACATGTATCGCAAACGGTGGCTTGTATCTCAAACACTACATAAGATGGGTCCACGTATCTCAAGGCACCATTGTATTATATTGCGCTCCCACAATCAGCTTAAGTCTTAGTACACAGATGTCAAAGTCAAGGCCCGGGGGCCAGATCCGGCCCGCCACATCATTTTATGTGGCCTGCGAAAGCAATTCATGCGCCTCAACTTACATGATCCTTGCTAAAATTGGTACAGAAATGTCAAATTGTTATGTATAACAAATAATGTCAAGATTTTGTGATCATTTTGTTACTCAGTTAACATTCACTCAAACAATAATTGAACAAACTATTATAGTTTATTTGACTGATTTCAAAACTTCACCAATTTGTTATTATTAATATATTGTTTCATCATTGTATTTGCGATATTTACTCCATGTACAGCACTTTGTGTACAGCGATGGTTGTTTAAAACGGTGCTCTGTAAATATAGTTGAGTTGTACAAGTGAAATTGAATTTCACCTTCATACCGGCCCACCGAGGGAAGATATAACCCCAAAGCGGCCCATGACAAAAAATGAGTTTGACACCGCTGTCTTAGTACATCAATAACATACAAGATTATTACAAAAATAAATAAATAAATCATAAAATGCACTTCTACGTTCTTTATTCTCAGCGTCAACAGGTTGCCTTTGAGTACATCGCTTTCAGTGACAATGTCAGCAGTCACTGATCGTCATGCGCCATAACTAAGCCAACTTATTTCCTAAGACTCATTCAGCTGATGTGCCATGAATGATAAATGGCATGGCCAGTAGCCGGCTAGCGGACAGGAAGGGAGGATAGAGTCAAACTGCAGTTGACGATAATGTTTAAAATAAAACACAATGAGCCACTAAAGTCCTTCCTCAAGTAATAGTTTGACCTGATGGAAATGGTTCAGTAGAGAGGCAGAGATTTCACATTTCAGGCTGGATTTAGACTTTGTGGTTCGAGTGACCCAATTTCAGTTTTTCTCTCCCATGTGGCTTCCTTTGCATATGCATCATGGGAGTGTAAGGAGGAGGAAAAAGAAAAATCAAGGAATGGGATACATTCAGATCCAAATCAGGGCTGTCACTCTGCCAATGTGACAGCAGTGTACGGTTGGCAGAGATAGACCGGATATATCCCTCCAAATTCATTGATACTGTAAATCAGAGATAACCTCTGAGAGAGAGAATGTGGCCTTAAGATCTGCTGTGTAAAATGAAAAAAAAAAGATTTTTTTACCAGGTTTTTACCAGCAAACTTGGGCGGTGGCCTGACTGATGGCATGTAAGCTTTTTCAGACTCTGTTTGGGATTGGAGGTGTGTGTTAAACAAAGACTGGGGCTTAATTTGATTCATTTAAACATAAAAAAACCTCATAAACCTCATTAAAAGCGCTCTTTCTAAAGAATTCCTTAGCACCTGTTCTCACGTGAAGGTTCGAAAGGGGAGACAATCGAATGACATCCTTTGGAATAAACAATTTTTTAAAAACTCATTCGCAGGCAAACTGTGCAGGCAAAGATGCATGACGCGTGCTTGCTTCGAGCTGTATGGTACTCCCAAAATGTAGAATAATGTATACTTTCGGGCAAAACGTTTCATCCAAAGTGCAGTATATTTATATAGATTTATGTTCACCGTTTTGTTAAGCGCTTTGTTACAGCTGCAGCTTGCAACCATTTCCAATAAAATGGCCGCCAACTACGCTGTATATTACAGTGTGAACATTTATAGATGTAAAAACATGAACATGTAACAGTATGAAAATGCCAATTACAACTACATGCATATGAAGAAAAAATGATTTTATAATACATGAAGCATACAACTGTAGCGTTCCTACTTCATCTCTGAAAACATTCAGTCAGCATTATTTCATAGAAATTACACCAACTATTTATTCATTTCTTTTGAATAATTTCAGAGGGATTTCTAGAGTGATGCTATACTTAATGGTGTCAAGGAAACAATAGTTTATATCGCTCAAGAACACAATGTTTGACAACCTATTGAGAGAAAGCAACACAACCCCCCCCCAAAAAAACAAAAAAAAAACTAATATCAGCCTACATGAGGAGCACAGTGGATTAATTCATCACCGTGATAAGCCTTTGCCCTCCCCTGGAATAAAATTACCCAGTGGCTCTCAATAGACTACAGATATGCACGCATGCAAACAAAATGTATATTCAGAAAACGTGTGTTTTCTGTATATACACAAACACGCACACAAAAGTGAAAGACAGCCAAGTGGAAAATTTCAGAAAACAACAAATGTGTCATTTCTTGCTGGATACTTTTTAATGTCAATCATTAAGATGTTTCCCTAAAGATGATGTCACATCATTTACATGTGTTACATTTGGACCATCTGCAAGTCAGAATCATAACCATCACCACAAATGTCCACTTTATGCTTCATGTTTCAAGTGGGATTAAAGTCAAATATCCACACGGTTACTCTTCACAACTTTGCAGATGCAAAGCTGAGCGCAATTGTCCCAAGTGCGTCTTCCCCTCGATGTTTGTTTAACACAACAGGGATGCTACTTAATGGAGTGGCATGAGAACAACTTTGCAACACAGAGCACTTTAGCGGTTGCTCTATGCTCCTTGCAAGATCTTTCGTTTTGTATCTGTGTGTTTGACTATTTGTCCCATTCAATAAAAAGCTGAAATAGCATTGTGAACGTTGCGATCCGCGTTTTCCCCAATTTACTTGAGCAGCAGAAGGCCTGGGCAATAATTTAATATTAATTTGAATTGTGATAGACACGCGATCGATATGAACATTTGTTCAATGAAATGGTCAATAAAATATATAAATCAGGAGGAAAACCTGGAAGAAGTAGCTAGGGAGAGGGAAGTCTGGGCTTCCCTGCTAAAGCTGTTGCCCCCGCGACCCGGCCCCGGATAAGCGGTAGATGATGGATGGATGGATAAAAACCTTGACCCCCGCTCCCCTGGGATTCTGCATGCTGTGGGCAATATAATTATAATTCTTTACATGTACAAAATATATTTGTGTACTGTGCATACAGGAACTGCGTGACCCCATGTTGCACAACACAACTCATGTACAATTTCTGTCCTGACCTTACTGCGCTGATTTAATTGCGCTGAATGGAATCAGCCAAGGGATGGATTGCGGACACAAGTTGCTGACGGTGAGCCATGCGCACAATGAACTGAAGCCATATTGGAATGGTACTTGGACCGAAAATGTTGCTCCGCATTTCCTCCTTTTGCAGGCCAGCAAGTGACCGAGGTGGGTCAAGTGGAGTGACGCATCGGTCAGTGAGAGATCCCAGTCTCCACCTCCATTACAACCACCACCATCACAATCACCAAACCCAGCCTCGTGCCGGTGTTCAGGTGAAATGCTCCTCCAGTCATTCTCCAGCAACGGAGAAACCGCGGGTGTTTTCGCCCACCTGCTCCGCAGCAAGTCCGAGACGCCTTGCCATGGAGCCAACCGCAAAACAAAATCCTCCTCTCACTCTGTATGGAAATATTTGGCTCACTCTGTCCCGTAATCATTTTTATATTATATGATTACGTTCAGTGTCCAGAGTACAGTGATCCGTACCACTTCACACTTCAAGTTTTTGCGGCTTCAATATTATGTGTTCTTCTTTAAATATATAATTAAAAAAATAAAATACAGACGTATCAGCAGCCATATTGCATAAAGAAGACCAAGTATCATGCATGTTGTTGTTTTAAATAGCAAAGAAATTAATCTATAAAATTTAAAAATCAATATATAATCATGCATACATTTTTCAGCCACATCGTCCAGCTTTAAGCTGCAGTGCAAAATAATACTAATTAAAAAAATAACCATAAGAGCTCATATTTTGAAAAGCGACTAAATTGTGGTACTGGTAACTTTCACTGCAGTTATCTACACAATCTACCAGCATAAAGTACACCAGCAATTTGACAAGTTCGCTTCTAGGGACTCACGCCGTCCATTTTCCATTGCGATGGACACCGTTATTACGGTCGCGGGTGAGCTGGAGCTGATCCCAGCTGACTATGGATGAGAGACTGGGTAAACGTCGGACTGGTGGCCAGTCAGCCTTGAGCGCATGCAGATAATCAACTCATTCATCAACAATTCCGCAACGGTTATTAATCCAACAAGCATAGGGAGAACAGTCAAACTCTACACAGGCCTGAGTTGCATTGTGAACCCAAAAACTCTTCACGGTGAGGAAAACATGCAAATCACTTTTTGATAAACTACAGCTTGTCTAAAGCAACACGCATACCTGGTCACGCACTGAATATGTGTGTGATTTAAAAAAAGTGTATGGATAAATGTGTCTTATCACTTTCAGAAATGTGATGATTTCATGGTGGAAAGTATGTATGGGTGAGTGATTCTGCCATTTGCGTATAAGGACAGACAGCACATGATTCAGTCAAATTTGATTTGCTTGTGCGAGGCAGCGGTGGGAAGGAACAAAGTAGAAATATTACTGTGCTTTTTCTAATTTCCATGCATCTGTGCTTCATTGTTATTTTTTCACTTGTACTTCCAAGATTTGGAAACAGATAGTTTCTGTACTTTCTACTCCTTTCTCAAGAGGCTCAAAAATGTGTCATCTAAGATGAAATTCCATCTTCAGGTGTCATCATTTGCTAATTTTGCATTTCAGTCAGCTCACAATGTCAGCAAAGCCATGGGAATGTGTTGTTTGTAGAGCATAAAAGTCACTCGCTAGCTCTTAAACGTTAACGTGCGGCATGTAATGATTTTTTTTCTCTGTACAAGCTAGTTGTGTAAGCGTAATTAAAAAAAACTAGTTTGCAGGTTTCACGCTATTAAAACAGGTATTGTACGTACCGGTAATTGATATTAACCATTCATTTTCCTTTCGTACAATTCAGTCTACATATTTTTATTTACACTTAAATGAGGAGTTTGCAATTCTATCCATCCATCCATTTTTCGATCCGCTTTATCTTCACAAGGGTCGCTGGGGTCCTGGAGCCTATCCCAGCCGTCTTCGGGCAGTAGGCGGGGGACACCCCGAATCGGTTGCCAGCCAATCGCAGGGCACACAGGGACGAACAACCATCCATGGACACACTCACACCAAGGGACAATTTAAAGTCGTAGTAATCACCCTGCAATGCAAGTTTTTGGAATGTGGGAGGAAAACGGATTACCCGAAGAAAACCCACGCAGGCCCACGGAGAACATGCAAACTCCACACAGGGAGGCCGGCGCTGGAATCGAACTCTGTACCTCTGTACTGTGAGGTCGACGCGCCAAGCACGGGACCACCAGACAAAAAGCAACATAGTTAAGGACCTCAGGCAGACTGAGAAGTAACGTGGAAATAGCCACAATTCTGATTGACTGGTAAGTTTAGCACCCATTTTTGATTTTTAATTGGTTGTACATCCGAAAATATTTAAAAAATTAACCTGCTAACATTTAGTCTTGCAGTAAGACTTCCAAATAAGTCACTCGAGCAAAATTCTAGACATGTGTAACATCGGCTCGTTTACATCACTGATGCCATCTTCGTATTGCTTGTGCTGCTGCTGCTTTGTTGCAGCTGGACAGTGTTCCCTGTCACTACTTATCACCACGACGCACTTTCATTATCACATGCCGTTATGAATGGCCATGTTTGTGGATCAGTGAGGGGCACGGCTTTTGAGTTGGGGGCGGGGATTACTGAAGTGAGGCCACATTCAAATCTGGTGGGTTTTGAAACTGCAAACTACCCCTTTAAGTACAGGACTTAAATCAGTACTTCTACTTCTCAACTCAATCGTCTGTACTCTTCAGCAAGTACACAATGTGAGTACCTTTGCCACGCCTTGAGTGAGGGCAACCCGAAGGAAAAAGTCAAGGCTGGACAAATGGCGCCATGTTTGGCCGAGGCTTGTGAATATCTATTTGGATTTAGAAAATGCCCACTATCTCAGGACCTTGTACTTGAGCCTTATCATCCTCAGAACAGCCCAGATGGCACCATACCCTTGACAAAGACTCACGTCACGCTCCCAAAGCTCTATTGAACGTTTCTCACACTGCAGACGCCTGCACGCCGTCTCCTGGTCACCCAAGCTCCAAACACACAGCACGCATTTGTTTGACTGTGTTTTTGCAAGAGGCTAAACTTCACTGTGGCTATGACCAGCTGTGTGTGGTTGGAGAGGATAATTATCATCCTAACAGGGATAAATGTGTGCGCAATCTTCACAACCACAATGACACAAGGCAGGGAACACATGCACGTCGGGATGAGAAAAAACAACATTCAAAATGTTGCACTAAGACAACTGATTATTTCGCAGTTTACAATATTTCCTGAATTGGATTTTCATGGTCAGGGAGCCCGATTTCCACAGGAGAAGTACTGCACTGTGCCAAAAATCCTAGGCAACCATTAGAACTGTGAGTTATTTTAGCAGTGCCAAAATTACCTCCCTCGTCTCTTGACTAGAATACAACCACGAAACCATGAAAAAACAGCTCTGGAGGCTTAAGTTATTTACTGAAACCTATTCCTCCATCCACTGATGTTACAACAGCCCGACAATGGCAAATTTGCTTACAGTGGTGGGATGTACAATACATACTTCATTATTGTATATTATATTATACAAACCTTCAAACTCCCTGGCCCCTAATTTTTGTTTTAGTGTTCAAAAATACTGAAAGAAAATTGGGAAAAAAATTCATCAGCAACTCGGTGAAACCATGGGGGTTGAACGCGATTAAGCAGGGATCCACTGCGCATACTTCTCAGTACTGTATTTGCACATTTTCAGCAAATGCCTTCAAGTGCTGAAAATGAATTGGAAAAAAATGAATAAATCTCTGAATTCACGTCACATGTTCTTCAAATATTGAGTGAGACCTCTTTCTCGATACTCTAATGTTACAATGATGCAGAAACATAGGATAAAAGATGTTAACAAATTTGAAGGTCGTAGAAGTGTTTAAAAAAAGCATTTAAATAGTGTAAGAAGGTTTGAAATGTGAAGAAATTCAAAAAGGCTGCCAATTAATTTCACCTACAGCAAAGAGTTGATCAATCAACTAATTGTTTCAGCTCTAATTACTACCGTCACCTACTGGGATTTGGAACTGCTGGTGTTCAATTTTAAAATAAAAAAAAAATAAAAAAAACAGCTCCCTGGGCTTGAAAGTTGTGTGTTAGCGTTTAAAAGGGGCTTTAAACGAGTGGCATGCACACAATTTCCAGCACAATCAATAGCGCTCATTGATCTCCTCTCTTGGCGGTAGAAACAAATCAAAAGTAGCAGCGACACATGACCTCCATCAGATGCTTAGCAATAATGTAACACAGAAAGCACACTTTTCTCTACGCTAACTGAACGCCGCCAGTCGCTGCCATGATCTAGAGAGGACAGCAAAGATGACACCTTATAGATTTAGGATTAACCATTTCCAGCTGAAGGAGATTTGTGTACCATTAGTCTAACTCAATCAGGAGACTAATTCAATCAAAGGCACAGTGGCCGTCCTGACGTGGGGGCATCTGTCACGCTGCCTTCTCACTACATCCTACGCAGACATTTAGCCACAAAATTCAGCTTGACATGAGCCCTCAAATATAGCCTGTGGTCTGCTAAACAAAATGTACATACAGAAAACACGTGTGCATGCACGCACACACACACACACACACACACACAATGTGCAAGATTGTGCTTCAGCTCGATGTACAGTACATCGGCCATGACAGAAAAGGACATTTTTCTATGCCCCAACCTCGTGAAATTTGTAATAATCCGTGTACTTGTTCTGCCAGTTTTACTTGTCCTAAGACAAAATGTAACTGTATCTGTGGTAATAGTGATTTTCAAATACCATTGACCAAATAGCTCTTGGATAACACTAAATGGCTTTTTTTTCTCTCTCGACGGTCCCTCTTAATGACCAATTTACACATCAATTCTAACAGACAAAATTTTAAATCATATTCTTATTTTTAATTGTTAATAGACTTAGTTTTATCACGCACACATTTCTAAAAGAAGTAATTGTGCCGTGAAGTTGGGTTTACAAGAGCTACATGACTCAGCAGAAATGACATCAAGCTAATTGCTCTGGCCATACGTAGATGGTAAATCTTCTCTTGTAATGTTCATATTACAAAATGGAGTCAGTCACTTTAAAAAAATGCAACCTTGTTGCTTGTCACATCAGGGTTCGGGTTCTGAACCAGCGTGCCATGGCATCTAACACAGCTAACACGTACGCTCAATATTTTTTTTTAAATAAAATAAAATGGTAATAATAATAAAATATCAGCATTGATTTGCAACCCTCTTACTTGCATTCCTGTTACTGCATTTAGCACATTAGTAACATTACGTTTTGACTTAAATAAAATATAAACAATATTTTTAAGGTGCCCGAGTATCTGTAACAAGGTTGCGCCAAACACAGCAAAATATCATATGAAAAGAAAATAAGTATCTTATAAAAAGTGGACCACTGATGGTTGAGCTGGACCTATTGCATGTTTTTTTTCACGAAAAATACAAGAATTCTTAAAATGTTGGCATCTGTATTATCTTTCAATTCAACAGTGCATTGCAATCATCACAGCATGAGCGCTTGGCCTTAAATGGAATCGAAGCCAGCTTAGACTTCTCAGACTAATATTCTTTTAACAACTCAACATTGATTCCCTTCTTGATTTGTGCCATAAACCAAATCCATCAATCTTTCTCATCTCAGCCTTCTGCGCAGCAAACACACCAACGTGCATGTGTGAGCTCTTACACAACATGCAAATGAGAATGAAATTGATCATCCCCGAGATGGGGAAGCAAATCTCTTTTCGAAGCGTCCAAGCAGCACATCTCATTATGCCACTCTTACTGTAATTATTCATAGTCCAAGAGACAAATGGGACTGTTAAATTTTGTGTTGATGCAACATAGAGTACACTTTACAGTATGCTAGCATCGATCCTTTTTCGGGCCTACTTGCTTTTGTCAGTTTTTCATTTAAAAAAAAATAGGGGGGGGGGCATTTTTGAATTGTATGATGACCTAACAAAAGAAGTCTTGGCCTTCTAATGAGAAGCGGTGGAAAGGTGAAGCAGAACCCAAATCTGTCTAGTTTAAAATTTGGAAGCAGAGTGAAGAGAACTCAGGCAGCTGAGAACAATTAGCAATCATTCGGCTCAAATAAATGTTCTAAAACAAAGTTCTAGGGAAATTCATGCAAATGTACTGTCCCTAAAAGTTACATACAACTGAATTGGTCTTTAAAAAAATGCCCCATACTCGATAAAAATACAGTTTACATATTTTAAGCCACTGTAAAAAATGTTGCACTAAATTCCACCATTTAAGGTTTTAAGAATTACCGATCTAGATCAAATTCTTCGACAGTAAAGTTGAAGTGAATGAGGTCACGGATTTCAAATGAAGTGCAATCAAATGAAAGTGGCCTTTCAACATCAAACAAACATTTGATAGAAACCGCGCCGGTGTGTTGCCTCACCTTGCAGCTCAGGGGTTTGAGGGGTAGTCCCGAGACAGGATTTCCTTGATGCTGAGTAGTGTTTGTCTGTTGGGGCGAGTGGGAATCCTCAGACTCTTTTCCACTGTGGTAGACCACCCTATCAGAGATATGAATACTTGAAGCACAGCCCATGCTTCAACCCACTTCAGCCTTTTTTTCTGTCCGTTTTTGTGCAAGTGTTTTGTTTTTTTTACTTTGAGGGCCACCTGGGTGTCATTTGCTCACTTGTCGTTTTCTTTTAGTGACGCAAAATGTCCATCCTCTCAGTTTAAATATATAAATAGATATATGTCATCTGGGCCACAACAAAGCCAGTTCTGTAATTGCTCCAAAAAGAGACATGAATAATGAATTTTCTCTCCCCCCCCCCCCCCCCCCACAGCCCGCAGGGAGACCGGAAAGCCGATTTCCTCTCTCTTGTTCCTCACATGAACTTAATTGGCGATCTTTAATCAAAGCAGCAGTGCTCCTTTGACGGGTGGAAAGAAAAAGAAAGTTGGGTTATAGTTCAGCTGGACAGCTCAGATCCCCCAAGGCTCCTCTTGTCACTCGTACCATATCACCATTTTTCATGTTGCTTCTTTGTGCTCAACTTCAGTCATTAAGTAGGCCTGAGCACACACTCTCACTCACACGCGCACAAACGCACACACGTAGTGCAGCCTCGTGCAACAGTTTTATCCATTCCTGCCGTGCAATCTTGCACCGGTAGTCGTCCTTGTCCACTCTGATGCCATTCAATAATAATTCGAACACAGAACAGATTGTGTGGTTTTTGGAACAATCTGCCGGCCCACTTCAGCTGAGGACGGTCAAGGTACACGTTGTCACCGTGCTTCGCTCCAAGCCCGAGCCGACCAGCATCATCCTCCTCCTCATCAACAGGCTGGAATATTCACACCGCGCGACATTCATGTGGAGTCCTTGTGGACACGAGGGTCAAAGCATTCCCAATGGAGCACGACGCAACTCCCCATGTATCAGCTCCAGAATTGGCCGACGGAGGACGCGGAGCAGCCAACCGGCGTTCAGGCATCCGCTACTCGCTTCAGGATGAGCCCAACCCGGGAGCTGTGTGTCCGGACTCCTCGGCGTTCCCTCATTCCGGTGGTGGTGGCGTTGGAGGAAAAAAAAAAAGGAGGAGGTATGTAGAGGCTGTCAAATTGTAAAAATGACGAACGTACCGCCTTCTGGAGAATGCCCCCCACCCCCTCACCCGCACCCCCAAAAGGCAGTATTTGAAGACAAGTTCTCGGTGCAGGATGATTAAAGGTGGCGAGGGCGCGGAGACGAGCGAGAATGAAGCCGCAACATCGAGCTCGGTTTTTTGTTTTTTTTTAGGCTTGTCTTTTCTCTGCCTTGCCTGGCGCTTGCCCTTCCATTTCTTCGTCGCTGCTTGACAGCGGCACATCCAATAAAAGCACCCGCAAGGATTGACCTACAGCCTTTACTGACGTTAATGCAAATGAGGTGCGAGCAGCTAATGGGCGCCGCGCTCCTGCAGCCGGTGGGTGGTCCTCCACGCGGCGTGGGAACTTTGAATTCACTCAGAACGCTCCATGCACTTTTTACTCTTGGCGACGCGACTAAATGCCGGAGAAAATAAATGTTTTTCTTCCTACACCCAATGCCGTTTTATTCTCTTGTACTGTAATCCCATTTTGATATCTAGTAGGAGATCTGTGTACGAGTCCGCTCTTTGCCTTCACTAGACAATATAGTCCACAAGTAGAGCAACGTAGTGTTACCTTAAGACAGTGGTGGGTAAACTACGGGCCGCGGGCCGGATCCGGCCCGTTGGTCTTTTTAATCCGGCCAGCCGAAAATTGGTGCACAATTAAGGTGTAATTGCATTCATTTCGTTTGGACTTGTAATGACAGGTATTTCAACACCAGGTGGCGCAGTTACCTCAAGTTGCAGAGCACAGTGAGGGAGGGGAAGACGAAGAAAGAGGGAGAGAGTAATGACCATGGAAGGGAAAGTGATATGTATCTGATTAAACTAAGCGGGTAACAAAGTACGAAACATTCAGGAGACGCCTGGAGTTAGAAAGACTCAAATCTACAAGACTTTGAAAAACAAGGAAGCGATTCTTATTCAGTCCGATTCTGGCAATTTCCATGCTCAGAGTGAATTGCTTGTGGCTCGAGTAAATGAACATTTCCTAGAATGGTTTAATTGTTATCATGTTAAAAACTTTCCGCAAACTGGACCGCTAATAAGAGTCGGAGAGCAGTCAAATGTGTAGAGCGTGAACAACAGGGGGCTCAGTACACATCCTTGAGGAGAATCGGTGCCGAGTGTGATGGTGGAAGAGAATGTTACATTATTACTGGCATACAAAGACATTGTGCTACCTTCTTTATTTTCTATTTCTAACTTTTGGCCTGGCCCTCCACAATATTTTCTGCTTCTCATTTGGCCGCCCCGGGAAAATAATTGCCCACCACTGCCTTAAGATCAATGTCAAGGATATTCGTATGGATTTATAAAAGTGGATGAACCGATGAGCATTTATTTAATATCTTTGATATGCATCTACATGCACAAATAGCAGCACGTTGGCATACACAAAGTAAGACCACTACATGTTACTAGTGAGGCAAAACTCTGTGTACTAAATCCCAAGAAAATGCCAAATATTAATGCAGAGATAGAAGTGTACAACAAGGCACGCAGTTCTACATGGGAGCAAAGCAAAATGCAGCAGCACAGAAAATGGTGAAGACAAATAAGCAATCTGGCATCTTCCTGGTGTGACCACAGAGCTTGAAACTGGCAGCTAATTACAGTTCCTTCCCCAGATGTGCGGCGCAGACAAGAAAAAAAACCCCCACAAAGAACAGGCAAGTGATTGAAAAAGAAACACACAACTCAGAGTGACTTCTGATAATTTACAGTATTAAACCTGCATTCAAAGTTAATTGAAAAATTAAACCATCACATTTATCCCACCAAAAATTGTCTAATTTAATTTCACTTTTTTTTTCTCAAAGTGTGAGTTTGGAAGTTGGCACTATAAGCACCATGCTAGGTGGGGGGGAAACCCCAATTTAATGTTTCTTTTTTTCACATCAGTAAATGTTTTTTTGTCAAAATTCAATAGCACAGTTTTTTCTTGGCTTTTCAAATGGTGGGTGTCAGGTGAGTTAATTTTTGGTGGCAATTTGTGTTGTGGATATTTTTCTGCAGCTTGTACTAACTGTGATTAAGATTCAGCTTTTACTCGCAGTAAATTTCCAACCTAATCTATTTCAATTGCGATACTCTTTTTGGGTCACATTTTATGCTTTTCCTGTTCTCAGCATTGAATGCCGGCATGTTTCACACTAGAGGGAGCCAAAGAGTAATTTACATCCAACGTCCAAGCTGTTTATTCACACAAAGGTCACGGGGTGTGCTGGATGGAGCCTATCCCAGAGTTCTTTGGGCAGTAGGTAGGATAAACCCAGGACCGGTTGCCACTCAATCGCAGGGCACACATAGACAAACAACCATTCACACTCACAATCACAACTAGAGTCAACATAGAGTTTCCAATTAATTAAGCTACAATGCATGTTTTTGGAAAGCGGGAGGAAACCGGAGTACTTGGGGAAAATTGCATAACCCACGCAGGCAGGGCGCAGCCCAGAATCGAACCCCAAGCCGCTGAAATTAGTTATGAGTTTCTTTTTTTGGGTTTCTGGTCTCTCCCTTGGAGATAGGGAAAAAAAGCTCGGTGATCTGGGGGGGATTCAGAGTTGAGAGGCGCCAGATGAGGTGGCTCGGGCCACTGATGAGGACGCCTTCTGGACCCTGGTGAGGTGCTCCGGTCATGTCCCACCGATAGGAGACCCCGGGGGAGGATGCAGGACACACTGGAGAGACGACGTCTTTCGGCTGGCCTGGGAACGCCTTGGGATCCCTCCGGAAGCCTTTGAACAAGTAGCTGGGGAGAGGGAAGTGTGGGCCTCCCTGGTTCAGCTGCTGCCCCCTTGACCTTACCCTGGATAAGCGGGAGAGGATGCATAGATGGATGGATGTCATGATTGATGTGATGATGTGCATGAGTAAAAAAAATTACTACAAATTGATGAAAACATAACATTGAAATCTGAACAAAAAAAGATCATTGGGAATTTTTAGTTCATAATTATTTTGTAAATTATATCGATTCAATCAATAACTTTGGAACTTAAAATCAAAATTATGTTGTGCTGATGTGTGGCCAGCACGAGTCAAGTGTCCAATGATGTAGCAAGATCGTGGGCCAGACACATCGATATATACTGTAATAAATCCTTGTCTCACCCCCCCTCGGGTGGTGTCTGTCCCTCATTCAGCTCGGGTCCTCTACCAGAGGCTAGGAAGCTTGAGGGTTCTGCGCAGTATCCTTGCTGTTCTCAGCACTGCACATTTCTGGACTGAGATGTCCGACGTTATTCCAGGGATCTGTTGCAACCACTCATCTAGTTTGGGGGTCACTGCCCCGAGTGCTCCGACCACCACAGGCACGACTGTCACCTTTACCTTCCAGGCTCTCTCCAGCTCCTCTCTGAGCCCTATATATTTGGGACCGCTACATCCATTACAATGGCTTTCCTCTGCCCTTTATCTATGATCACGATATCTGGTTGGTTCGCCATTACCATCTTGTCAGTCTGGATCTGGAAGTCCCACAGGATCTTCGCTCTGTCATTCTCCACCACCTTCGGAGGTGTTTCCCATTTTGACCTTGGGGTTTCCAGTCCATACTCCGCACAGATGTTTCGGTAGACTATGCCAGCCATCTGGTTATGACGTTCCATGTAGGCTTTCCCTACAGAAATCTTACATCCTGCAGTTATGTGTTGGATCGTCTCAGGTGCCTCTATGCACAACCTACACCTTGGGTCTTGTCTGGTGTGGTATATCTGGGCCTCAATGGCTCTGGTGCTCAGGGCCTGCTCCTGAGCAGCCAGGAGGAGTGCCTCTGTGCTGTCGTTCAGGCCAGCTCTCTCTAGCCACTCAGATCGGCCACTTCAGTTATGGTCCGGTGGTACATCCCGTGTAGGGGCTTGTCCTCCCATGATGGTCCCTCTTCCAGCGCCTCATCCTCTGTTCCCCATTGTCTGAGACATTCTCGGAGTACGTCATCCGTTGGAGCCTTCTCCTTGATGTATTCATGGAGCTTGGATGTTTCATCCTGGACAGTGGCTCTCACACTCACTAGTCCCCGGCCTCTTTCCTTTCGGCTTGCGTACAGTCTCAGGGTGCTGGATTTGGGATGGAACCCTCCATGCATGGTTCGGAGCTTTCGGGTCTTAATGTCCGTGGTCTGAATCTCTTCCTTTGGCCACCATTCCTGCAGGGTATCTGATCACTGGCAGGGCATAGCTGTTTATTGCCCGGGTCTTATTCTTGCCATTGAGCTGGCTTCTTAGGACTTTTGGAGGTATTTGGCCGTAGCCGCTTTCCTTGTTGCTATATATTGTTGTTATATATATATCTATATATGTATGTTTGTATACAGTACATACATACATACATACTGCACTTTTTTCTCATATTGTTTGTTCAAACAAGCATTTCACTGTGTCCAGGGGGCTGTGATTCAATAAGATAAGATATCCATTATTTGTGCCACACTGGGGAAATTTACAACCTCCAGCAGCAAGAATGTGGGTAGAAAGAAGAAAAAACAAACAAACACTGTTCAATTAAGTGCAATATAAATGCAAAATGGATACATCACAGTGCTATTTACAATTGTTTTTCACATCATTTAATTATTATTATTATTATTATTGTTGTTATTTTTATTCAGCAGCCTGACAGCAGTCGGTAGGAACGAGCGTCGGTATCTCTCCTTCTTGCAGCGCGGGTGTAACAGTCTCTGGCTGAAGGAGCTACCAAGTGCTGTCAGGGCGGGCTGGAGGGTGTGGGAGGGACTGGCCATCATAGCTTTTAGCTTAGTTAGCATCCTTCTGTTGCCCACCTCCTTCAGAGTGTCAAGGGAGCAACCCAGGACAGAACTGGCCTTCCTGACCAGTCGCTCCAGTCTCTTTCTGTCCCGGGCTGAGATGCTGCCTGACCAGCAGACAATGCCATAATGGATGGCCGAGGCCACCACCGAGTTATAGAAAGTCTTAAGGAGCGACCCCTTAACCCCAAAAGACCTCAGCTTCCTGAGTAGGAAGAGTCGCCTCTGTCCTTTCCTAATCAGGGTGTCCGTGTTTGTAGACCAGTCCAGTTTGTTGTTCAGAAGAACACCTAGGTACTTGTAGGAGGTCACCCTCTCTATGTCCATACCCTGGATGTTCATCGGTGCTGGTGAGGACTGTTTCCTGCAGAGATCCACAACCAACTCCTTAGTTTTCCTAGGGTTGATCTGGAGGAGGTTCTGCTGGCACCAGTCCACAAAGTCCTTCGCCAGTCCCCTGTACTCCAGATCATCCCCCTCTGTAATGAGGCCACCAATCGCAGAGTCATCGGAGAACTTCTGAAGGTGGCAGTTTGGAGTGGCGTGTCTGAAGTCCGAGGTGTAGAGGAACAGGAATGGAGCCAGAACAGTCCCTTGCGGCGCTCCAGTGCTGCAGAGAAACCTGTCCGACTCAAGGGACAGAAGGGACAGACGACTGGTCGAAACGGTTGAAAAAACGGTTCAGTCCATTTGCCCAGTCCTTGTCCTTCTCAGTCAATGCCTTTGGGCTGTCATGGCCTGAGATGGTTTTCAGGCCCCTCCAGACACCAGTGACATTGCTGGCCTGTAACTGGTCCTCCAATTTCATCCTGGTAATCTTCTTCCCCTCCCTGATCTTTCTTCTCAGCCAAATCTGCTCGGCCTTCAGCTCCTCTCTGTTTCTCGACATAAACTCTTATATAAATATAATATAATATAAATATAATAAATAAATATAATATAAATCCTATTCTCCATACGTCTAGACACAACACAGAAAATCTAAACTTTTAACACTGCAGCTATTGTCTTGTATCGTGTATTGTCTGTATACAATGTTCTTGTTTTATCTTTGTTTTTGTTTTACATGCAGTTCCTGGTCGTGACCAATCTGTTGTTCAGCTACAATAGGCACCTTTAACCCCTTCGTATCCAAAGTTGCATATGAAGCTTCTTCATCCTGTTTTTCACAACAATAAATCACTTTATTTCATTTGGAGAAATCACAGTCATGTTAGTTGTAATAAATAAACATTCTTGGTTATGTCTTTTTTTTTTTTTTAAGTGAGCAAACCATTCTGTCCTGGAACATGTTGTCACAATTCAATCAGCTGACTGCAGTACAGAGGACTAATATAGATTCCATATAAGCTGCAGCAAAGTGAGGACATGATTAAGTATACAACTCCTTCAAAGGACATTCTGTTATAAAAATACTTATTAGTACACCAACATCCACAAAAGATATTAACTCGTCAAATTTTACAATGCCAGTAGTAGTTCTATTATTGCACATTTGTCATATAGGGCATCATTTTTCCTCAGTTAGTTCCTTGTCTTTGTACATCAATGGTTTCCTACTAGTGAGGACAAAGAGCATATTAGAACTTGGACATTAAGATGGACTTCAAGAATACTGAATTCCAGTAAATGCTTCATAATAATAATTCAGCACATATGACTGTTTTACTTACATTTTTGCATTACTTTAGCACTTTCACTGCTGTATGGCATTTCTGCACACTAGGATAACTTTGACAAACTACTGTAGTTGGACAATGACTTTTTGCTCTATTATGAGTGCGGGCGGCCCGATGGGGGATTGGTTAGCGCGTCGGCCTCACAGTGGAGAGGTGCAGGGTTTGATTCCAGCTCTGGCCTTCCTGTGTAGAGTTTGCATGTTCTCCCCGTGCCTACGTGGCTTTTCTCCGGGTACTCCGTTTACCGGTTTCCTTCCACATTCCAAGAACATGCGTGGCGGGTTATCGTTTTGCACAGACTCCAAAAATCAGGAGTTGTCAATGACCGATTGGCATACCTTCTGTCAGTATTGACTCTGGAAAATTGTGAAAATGAAAAAAGAAAACGCCCGCTTGAATTGGGGAGACGGCCACGACAAGACGGCTTTCAACACCACCACGTCACGGCTCTGGCTATTGCAGGCAAGTATGGCTGTGTGCATTAGCGGTCGTGATATCTGGACAAATATTTTCTGCTAGCTATTATAAGCTTGCTTTAATTCAACAATAGTAACCAAAAATGTCTTTGGACACAGTTTGTCGTGATAAAAGTCTATTGCTTCTGAGGTATATTTTAAAAACATTGCCACCCGACCACCCCATACCCTGTTTTCAGTGTCGTGTTTGTAAATGCTTGCAAGCGTTGTTTGCGTGAAGCACATTGGGTTGCCTTGTGTATGTGATGTGTTATATAAAGAAAGTTGCCTTGCCAAGTTGACCAAAAGTGGCACTATAAGCGAGAAAACATGACTAGAAAGACAATGTTGCTTTGCTAGTGTGCTAAATCTTACTAGTTGTGAGAAGTGCACTCGCATATGAACTTTGAGATGCATATCAAAGATATCGCATTAATTCTAAAATGGTTTTGCATAATATAGTCTTGATATCGAGCTTAAGATACTGGTACGAAGACAGCATTGTCAGAGTAGCTGAGTGCAATTTTCCCAAATCCCAATAGATTGTCATGTCTGCAAACAGTTGCTGAATGCACCATGCAGAAATGCAGTTGGGCAGCTGGATAAACAAATGAACAGGGCACCAAAAATGGTGGGAGAATCAGGTTTTCCTCAACAGCTTTGAACAACGGAGACTCTCAGCAACTTATTCTACAACTTTGATGACGCACGGCCACCCCTCCCAAGCCCAAAGTGTGACTGCGCAGTGGGATTAGGATATCTGGGCCTCGTCATAGACCACCGGCTGCAACCTGATCGCATTCACCCCGTCGGCGGCTGATACAGGCCACATTGTGACGAAGAACGGGAGGTGTTCAAATAGGCAACGTGCTTGAGCACAATGTCACACAGCCTCAAGGACTTGTGACTGGCACTGTGGGACAAACATATATAGCAATTGTTTATTGGGCTGATTATGCCCTGTGGTGGAAAAGTAACAGAGTATAAGTACTTTATACCTCTGCTTATGCAGATTTTTCAGGTATCATTACTTTACGTGAGTACAGTATTTATCCGCTAATAGCAAGAATCTGCATATAATTGACACCTTTATAATTCCCTACAAATGCCACTAGACAAAGACAACTGTACTTTTGGCTCACCAAAGCTACTCCACTCACTACAGCATAAAGTAGTTCCTTGGCACTAAAATACCACAAGATGGTGGCAAATTACTACATTTGTCTAAATCACAGGTGTCAAAGTCAAGGCCCGGGGGCCATATCAGGCCCGCCACATCATTTTATGTGGCCCTCAAAAGCAAATCAAGCATGTCAACTTCCAGGATGCTTGTTTGAGTCTGAACCAAAAATTCAAATTGTTACATCCATCATAACATGGAGATATTCCAAGCATTTTAATCGTTTCCAAACCCCTTATTGCAGTAACGATGTTTCAACAGTCATTATTTTTTACTTCTGATTTCAAAACTCAGTGTCCATCTATTTGTTGTGTGCTGTGCATGAAATATTTGGAGGCGATTAAACATTTATATGGTTTCACAAAATTCATAACGACGCTCCTTGAGAAACGGTAAGGACAATGTGGCCCACGACAAAAATGAGCTTGACACCCCTGGTCTAAATGAAACTCCCCAACACACTTCAACAAGATTGGGACAAAGCACTACTTTTGTCTCAATAAAGTTCCACAACTCACTTCAACATACCAATACTTCTTTGGCACCAAGCTGATACAAGATTGTGAAAAAGCACTACTTTTGCAAATGAAGCTCCTCAATTCACTTCAAAATAGTTCCTTGGCATGTTTTTAATGATTGGTGAGATTTTCTGAGAATAACGGAGGGTAATTACAAATACATAAATATCCGCGGCAGGTGAATCTACAAATGCTGAACTGCAAATATGTGGGAGTTTGGATTACTTTTTACTTTAACTCTCTACGTTCGAAAATAGAAAAATTTTACTCTGTATATTTGAAAACAGATATTTGCAACTTTCTACAGCTATATTTGTTCAAAGATATCCAGCTTTGAGTCATGATAAATGTGTTGTGTCTTATGCAGACTCAAAACCACCAGCTTCTTTTGTTCAAAACGGATCCATCCAATCTGAAAACACATACAAGATGTATTTCTTTCAATTACCATGAGCTAAATTTGAATTTTTTGTGACTCTGTTCTCAACTTTAGTTAAGCTATAGGAACAGAGTTTGATTGTGTAAAAGGTGAGACAACAACATGTACCCGATTGTGATTTTTGTCTTCTTCTCAGGATGAGCATTAGGTGAGTAAATAAAAGAGGGAGACGGAACGGTGGTCGTCTGGTTAGCATGTCCTTTCACAGCACAGAGACCCAGGGCATGATTCCGGCTCCGGCCTTCCTCTGAGGAGGTGGCATTTTCTCCCTGCGTGGGTTTTTCTCAGGGTACTCTATTTTCAACCCAAAATCCTAAAACATGCACGGCAGGTTAATGGTAAACTAAATTGTGCCTGGGTGTGATTGTGACCGCGAATGGTTGTTTGTCTATCTGTGCTCTGCGATTGGCTGGCAACCCATTCAGGGTGTTGGAATTAAAAATGGATGGATGAATGGATAAAAAGAGGGAAACTGTTTTGTGTACAGAGAAGGTATCCAAATTAGTCTTGTATATAACTGACAGGATTTTTTATATATATATATATATATATATATATATATATAACATATCTTTTTCTCGTACTATTATTAAAAGTACAGGATTTTAATCAGTACCTCTATTATTACCAGTTCTTTTTAATTATTACATAAGTACCAGTATTTGTACTTTGGCCACCTCCTGAATTCCCTTTCTTTCAGGTTATCCTCTACTTTATTCAAAGCACTTTTGCCCTTCTTGAAATCCTGAAATGTAGTGGATACAGTTAACCACTAGATGTCAGCAATATACAACATTTAATGCCTGCATCATCATCATCATCATCATCATAATCATTATCATCATCCTTTCACTTTACAGTAATGTCTCCACTGTTCACCCATGCTGTATTATGTAATACTAGCACATGGCATTGGCCTTGTCTTTTATACTGTAATAACTGTACTGGACAGTGTCAAACTGCTTCAGAAATACTTACAGCCACCACGTTTCTCCCTCCACCTTGTTGACCTTTCACCGCAGTAACAGTTTCAGAGTAAGACTTGTATGTCAACTGCTGAACTGTTGAAACGGTTCTTATACTCAGTGGTTCTCCAAAATTTTACACCCACTACCATGTAAAAAAAAAAAAACTAAGTATCACCATCATGCACCTACAAAGTGCATAAACCACCAAGCTATTTTTACACTTTAAGCTAGGGGTGTCCAAAGTCAGTCCTCAGGGGCCGCCGTACTGCCTGTTTTCCAGGTCTCTCAGGAGAAACACACCTAATTCAAATAATATGGGTCGTTCTAATGCTGCTTCAGAGCTGGCTGATTAGCCATCTGAATCAGGTGTGTTGCAGCCAGGAGAGCTCGAAAACAGGCAGGACGGTGGCCCCTGAGGACTGACTTTGGACACCCCTGCTTTAAGCAATAGGTATTTGAACACAAGTAGTGGAGCAACATTTATAGACAGCTAACCCGGGTAAACACATTTTTGCACTTTTGTTTTAAGTCAAAGACGCAATTGAAAAGTTCTAGGTGAATTTCTTGCACTGGTTCCAAATCATGCCTCATTTTTTTTCTCTAATACATCAGGTTTTCAAAATAAATATAATATCATAACAATTACACAATGTGTAATATAGTAATGTATTCCGTAATATTTATGAATGCAAGGTTAGTTTCAGCAACTAGTGTTTGTTACAATTACAACACATGGTAAAATCATATTGCTCAATCATATCGTTTTTTCGATGAAATCGGTTGCCAACCAATCACAGGGCACACACAGAACATGCAAACTCCCCACAAGCTGGGATCGAACTACAACCTCTGCACTGTGAGGTCGACGCTGTAAACCCGACACCACCACCGGGCCACCACCTTTTGAGAATAACTGATGTAAATGGTAGTAAATTAATCTGACGTTTCTAATAAAGTGCCCATTTAGTGGTGGAATATTCTGTGCTTACCTCAGAGTATTACATGGGATAATATTCAGGGCCAAATATGGCGGGGGGGGGGGTGACAAACAGATGAGTGATTTGTGATGAGAGTGGGTTTCCACATCCAATGATGACAGCCAACGATGAAGATCAAACTGGCAAACAATCCATGCTAAGTCAGCTCACCTGCAAACCTGACGAGGACAAGCACGATAGAAAATGGATGGAAAACTGACCACATTTGACACATAAAACGCTCACGAATTGACACACGTGATGTTTTTAAATTCAATTTATTAATATTGCTCAATACAAAACAGCACTTCCTTTCCACATTACTGCCCTCCAGTCGCAACAAACATCGGGAGGTAAACACATACCCATACACACGCATGCACACGCACGCACACACACACACACACACACACACTTTTTCCTTCTGTAAATGCAACACAAACATGACTAAACAAGCGCATTTCTTTCCTCATTCTGTTGGCATTTCTGCTGTGCAAACAAAAACAAGCGGTTCAGTGAAAATGACTTGCAGCATGTAACTGGCCCAGTTTTGCAACAAAAGAGAACAGCAGAGGCAAAAGGTATACAATATCTGATATGGATTGTAAATATATAAAAACATCAATTAGAGGGAAATCCAAATAAAGAGAAAAATGACAACAATAAATAGAACTTTGTCCAATCAATTGAAATCTTTACAAAGTGATGTTCCAGTGAAAATAAATTCATCATGTTTAATGACTTACATAACAACTTTAACACATTCTTTAAATATAAAAATACATTGGAAAACAATAGAAGTGTTGAGTGTTCAAAAGGAGGTAGTTCCCTTCCTCCTGTGCCCTAGTTTGATGGCATTCTCATACCAAACTGTACCTTGTCCTCATATTTATTACTTGAAGATGTCAAAGCCAGAAACAATAGCCAGGCCAGAAATGCAGTTAATATTGAGATATATGTTGAAGGAACGTGATGGTGCTCTTCAGCAAATACACCTAGTGGCCAATTTATTAGGTACACTTGACCAGTGCAATGCATCTGCCCTACCAACGGTTTCTAATGTCACAATGCCTTCTAATGAGCACCACAAAAAAACAACATTAAGGAAGGTTATATCTTTCTGACAGTTTTGGTGCCTTTAAAAAAAAGATGAAGAAAATAACACAAGCCAACAGCAAATTGTAATCAAAGATGCATTTGTGTCCCTCAATGTATTTTGGATGCTGATTTTAAAAATGTCTTGAAATTTTTTTAGATCACATCAGGTTTTTGAAATAGTTTCATTTTCTGGATTTAAATTTAACCTATAAGAAATTGGATTTTAGCATGTGGTGTAATTTATGACCTTTCAGACTATTCTCTTTGCTGAATCCAACCCTAAATTCATATATATTGCTAAACATAATCCGTTATTATATACAGTATTTAATAATTATTAGTCAGATGTATGTTTGGCACATCCGCCTTACGATGCAGAGGTCGTGGCTTTGACTCCGCCACCGGCCTTCTCTAAACTTTAGAGATACACTCTAAATTGTGATCATGAGTGTGAATGGTTGCTCATCTATGTGTGCCCTGCCATTGGTTGGCAACCGGTTCAGGGTGTCTCCCGCCTACTGCCCGAAGACAGCTGGGATAGGCGCCAGCACGCCCCTACCCCCAGATCAGAAAACGGATGGATACATTAGTAGTAGTAGTATCCTGAAAACCTGATGTGCTAGAAAAATCAAGGACAAATTCGGGATCAGTGCAAAAAAAAAAAAAAAACATCTCGAAGAATTTACTTGAGTCGCTTCATAAAAAAATAAAAAATAAAAAAATCGACCGGTGTAATCTTTGTATTCGGCAGAATTTATGGTAGAGCTCTTGCATAAAATCAGTGTAACTAATAAAGTGGCTGGTGAGTGCAATGAACCCTCACTATTCACGAGTAATTGATGACATCCAATTTGGACTGTAATTGCCAATAGATCCCACAAGAAGGTGGTAAAGCATTGTTTCCATTACATAAGGGGTGGTGCGACTCAGGGGTTGGCAAGTGGCGGCCTTCATTCTGCTCCCACACTCTGAGTGGCCCCTCGATTCGATTGAAAAAAAAAGGGGGTGAAGGTAAATTACAGTATACCCAAGTTTCCTCTACTATGGTTTTCAGTTGTAAAATACCATTCAGATGGCAGATATCACCAAATTGCATTTGCACGAGGCCTGATGCGCCACCCTACACTACAAGTGTAATTTTATTTTTATATTGGATGAAATTCAGGACAAACTGAGTAAATAATGTTAACATTTTGATGAAATGTAAAAAAAGATACATATAAATGTATTTTGTCCATCTGGTTAGGAAGTTCGCGGTCACATGGAGCCGCCCAGAAGCACTGAAAAATTGTAGCCCCCTCCATTATTTAAAGGGGAAATAAACCCCCAAATTTTCTTTACAATAATAATTTCTTTGCAACCTTCCTTGTCTAAACACTGCATTCTGAATCGTGAATACGTGGGGGTTCACCGTATATTAAAAGAAAGCCGTTTGCACAGGCACTGTAATGCACATAGACGTCAAATCAAAACAAAACATTCATATTCATTCAGGACACGAAGACCCAATCCGGAACAAGACTTTGGTGCCGACTGTTAGGACTAATTAATATATTTGTGTATCTGTTAGTACACTTTTAAAAATCATAATTGTCACAAGTTTGACACTCACACTCAAGGTGGAACAATTGACTTAATAAAAGCTTTAAAGCCTCCTTATTAATCTTTGTGTTAAGCTTCGTTAGAGACACTAGGTAATAGATCCCAAATCGGCAATTGAATTAAAATACCATACGGAGGCTCTAATAAGCTCAATAAAAACTGCCTATTTCTGGCAAGGCTAGTGGAAGTAGGACTGCAGTGTACCACGGCGGCGGACGTCAGTAGTCCAGCAGTGGAAGCCGCCACCCAGCGAGTTGGCATGGCGAATGTTCACCTTTATGGTCTTTATACCTTCGGCACACAAAAATCAACCAAAATTGACGTATACAACTGCTCATCGGTAATTGAGATCAGCAATGTATCCGTTAAACTCACCGAGGTTCTCGAACATTCTCTGAATGGTGGATTCATTGGCATCCACCATGACACGTTTCTCATCCAGCATCAGAACATTCATGGATAGCCATTTGGAGGACATCCAAAGAGGGTGATCTACATAAACATGGAACCAATGTATTCATGGAATCATGTGTTCAATCATTTTAAAAGTTCACCCTGGTCAGCCTGTCACAGTGAAATATTAATTGAAAATAAAACCTTGCATCAATTTGAAATGTAGCCTGTACTGTCCACCCCATCAGCAAGCTTATATATTTTGCCGTTTGCATTTATTCATTGAAAAAGAAGAAATATGTTCAAGAGCAAAAATAATCATATCTGCTTTTTTCGATGAAATTGTCTGAAGAGCCTCTTATGGTGATATTTACTTGTGTAAGATAAGATGCATTCAACTACAGTCAGTACCCACCATCAGGAATCAGAGGTGTCGGAGGCTTTACAACAGTCCAGCCTGCTTTCTTGAACATGTCAATCTGGGAAAATAATAACAACATGACTTCGACCCCAACTGTCATAACCTCTAACATAAAAAAAAAAAAAAAACGATGAAGAACCCTCTTATCATACATATACAAGGAATGTGTAAAGGCGGATGGGATTCAAAGTGGCAAAGTGTTTTGTCAGTCAGTCAACTAAATCTGGTAGTTCTTAACAGGACGTATCAAAGCCTGGAGGCGGTCTGTAGTTGGACCGGAACCATGCAACCCTTTGAAAGCTGAACCATGCGTTATATTTACGAAAAAGAGAGAGAGAGAGAGAGAGAGAGAGAGAGAGAGAGAGAGAGAGAGAGAGAGAGAGAGCGAGAGAGAGAGAGAGCGAGAGAGAGAGCGAGAGAGAGAGAGAGAGAGAGAGAGACAGAGAGAGAGCGAGAGAGAGAGAGAGAGAGAGCGAGCATTTTATGGCAATATGAGCACAGTGTGCATGCAGTATGTACTGTATGTGAATAACGGGCTCTTTTGAATGTTTTGGTACAAGAGATGGATTACTGAATTGGTTGTTGACAGAAAACGAATATTATTGAGTGACAGAATACTGCATGTCCGCCCGCACAGAGCAGCTTCATTTGACCCTGCCGTGGCCACAAATGTGTCCAAAGCTGCGTGTTTTATTCATAAAAAGTCTTGACAGAATGAAATAAAAGTGAGAGACCCCATCAGGAAATGACAGTATGGAAGGGCACGTACTGGCAACCAAACCACAGTGGATCTTTGAGCCTATGGGATTAGGGAGCCATCAAAATCTGTCATGCATACCATAATTATAGACAGAAACTTTTTATTACCAAAAAAAAGTTTCTGTTCAGCCTTAGATAACAAAAAACTGCTTCAGCAGATTTTTCTGACTTACATACAGTAGATGGGAAATTACAGTCTTACCTGGCGACATGGCCGATCAGGATTTGACAGCACGAGTCCTGGCCCGATGATGTTGAAAGTGGCATCAATGTGCATGGGGTTCGGGTCTTTGAATGAGATGATGTGGATGTTGTAGTCCGGGGCCAGATGACGGCGCATCCACTCAATTCCCATGTAATTTGTAACCTGCATGATACACACAGTCGACTAAGTGAGCTTCATGTAACATGGTTGCGCATTAGTAGAACTGAAGTCTCAATGAGATTTGACGTGAGTTAGACTTCAACCAGATAAATGGATAAATCTGCCAGGAATCAGCAGAGAAAAAGTGTAGATTCCGCAGAGAACACTACTGTTTATCCAAAACACCATGGGAGATCCTGGTTTTGAATAAATCAACATCAGTGTGTTCTTTGTCCCTCTAGGGTAGATTTCAGTAATCCACCTATCCACCCATTCATCTATCCATTTTCTGATTTTCTGACAAGGGTCACGGGGCATGCTGGAGCAACATCCAGCCGCGGGGATGAAAACGACATGTAAATATTCTCCACCTCACTCCTATTTGCACAGGCTGCTTTTAATTCCGTGGAGAACTAACTTTAAAAATCCCCTGGCAAATTTCTGTGGGGACTACATAATACATGAAGAAGAGTTTCACAACTAAGTGACTCAGTAAGTTGTCATAATATTTGCAGAGGATAAAGAATATATGCCATTAAGTATGATATAGCGTTATGTTTTTGCTGCACCTTTTTTCTTTAAATATCCATTGTGTAAAACGTTGCAAATGCCACAGCATCAATGCTGGTATCACGAGCCTGTCTATGACATTTTGTATCCAGTGTTAGCATTAAGCTTTCGTAAATTATGGGAGTAGATTAAAAACACAATGTGTAATTCATGTAAACGTGTTTCAACTTTATCGAGGAATGGTACTAAATTGCTTTAAGCAATCACGTAAGAACTGCTAAATTTCTGCTGCTTATTGTGAAGCTCACTGTCACCGGTTTGGCACTAGTGCTCATTTCTCGTAAGTCGAGGCAGCGCTGTAATACAGAGCAGAAATGTTTCAGTACTTTCACTGTCTGAAAAGCACTGAGACTTATAAGTGCAGTAAGAGAGTAATGTAGATTAGACTTGTATATTGCCTCCCTGAAACGGCTGGTGCCCCACCTTTTACCCAGACCCTCATGCAATGACTTAACACACATCCTTTTCTTTTACATCAACAGTATTAACCCACCGCAAACTGTCTGTGATTTCCTGTAAAGCAAAAGCTGAAGTCTAACAGTAGCAAATTGTCTTCAATCTAATCTTTCAATCTTCACGTTGCAGGCCCCGCTTGGAACGCACTCCTATGACTCACAGTCAAGGCCAAGCTGTAGAGCAGTGGTCACCAACATGGTGCCCGCGGGCACCAGGTAGCCCGTGAAGACCACTTGAGTAGCCCGCCAGTGCCTGGACATTGTGATTTGCTAGTAGAAATTATGATTTAAAAATGCAAACATTGGCAGTACTTTGAGACATTTCGAAACACGATCAAAGTCTGACAATTTAAATCATCAAGTATTAAAAATAACACATCCTCATATTATTGAAGATATTTTGGACAAATATGTTATTTCAGACGTGTATCAATTTGGTAGCCCTTCACACAATCGGTACACATGAAGTTGCTCTCACCCTCAAAAATGTTGGTGACACCTGCTGTAGAGGAATAAAGTTACTTGACTGTACCTCCCCATGACTGTACCTGACTTCTCTGGACAAAAAGGTCCTTGCCAGCTCGAATGAAATCAGCAGCGTCAAAGCAGGGCTCGTGCTCCGTGGTCACAAATTTGCCCTGAGCGGCCAGCTTGTGTCTGTCCTCAACTGTGCGGATGGGATAGTCCTAAAGGGAGCCAAAACAAATCCAGTGTCATTTAGATTAAAAAGACGGAAACATGGTTTGGGCCACCACTGTAAGGCATCACCTGATCGTACAGCTCATCGGCCATCGTGGGTTTGGGAGCAGTGGTCCATTTAGCGCCTCTTCTGAAGTACTCCTTGATCAAAGGCCGGTATGCTCGATACTCGAAGAAGCGAGCCCTCCACGCCATTGGAGCCTCGATTATCTCATTTCCTACAACCATTAGGATATCTCGGGGCATGGCTGCATACATGCCTACAAAACAACATACCATCCTTCATACCACATTTTCTCATCGGGTAATCCTCCCCGTATACGCGGTTTGAGAATTCTCAGATTTGATTTGATTGTACACTTTTTAATTGCAAAACTGGATGGTAAATTTCATGGCCTCTTTATTTCTTAGATTGTTTTGTCACAATTTATAGCAAATATCGAAAGTCTGCATGTCATTGATGTCTATTAAAATACAATTTGGGAAACAAATGTTTTTTTCTTTGGAAAACGGGGGTAAAATCGAGGGAACTAGACTGCAAGTGTGTGGAGGTCCACTGTAACTGTATAATTTTACCTCCTGTTTATTTTTGAGTAAAATTCCACTAGATGGCGGCACACTAGCTCTCTCTCATTCTATGTGTTTGTCGTACGTATTTAAAAGTGTGTCTAAAGACCTTAAAGAAAATGAAGTGCCTTAAATGCAAGAACAAATTGACAGAGGGAGGATTTGAATAGGG
The DNA here is from genome assembly GCF_025434085.1 of Hippocampus zosterae. Lineage (NCBI taxonomy): Eukaryota > Metazoa > Chordata > Actinopteri > Syngnathiformes > Syngnathidae > Hippocampus > Hippocampus zosterae. The sequence continues at coordinate 18,643,739 of NC_067454.1, read as the reverse complement.
TATTTCTATATCGCGGATTTTAGTTATTGTCAACACCAAAAATTTAGGGAGGGTCATTTCACATGGGGGCCAAATATCTACATTTATGTTTAAGTGAGTCATCTTGACTGAGAGACAATCTTAGTATGTCAGGGAGGAGTTACATTTAGCCTGGGTTGTTAGTGCGAGAGATAATGAGAGAGGCTATGCTGCACACTGGGTGCATTTTTTTCAAAATCATTTTGAGAGGATTGTTGTAAATTGAAATTGTATGAAACTGTTGCAGGACTATAGAGGCATTTTTTGGAGGGGGTGTTTGCATTTTGCAACAAGGCTCTGTCCTTATGTGCATGGATAAATGTGAGATCTGATCTAATCATAGCCATGACTTGATAATGGGTCACAGTTTTATTTTAGAAATGAAATGCCTTGCATGCTACATTTAGTAAAGTAAGTAAAACCTGCAGTACGGAACAGCCTATATATGCCACGTTAAAGAAACCGTTGTCTTTTGTGCTTTTGAATAATAAGTGATTAAAATGAGATTAATTTTTATCACAATTGCAAGATGTGATGGCATTATCAAGTACCGGTATTGCATATGTATGAGTACTCAAATATAAGACTTTTTATTCGCACCCTATCTGAAAAAAGTCGGATTGGTAGATGCATAATTTTCACAATAAAAATGATTAGCGTTTAGATGCGTTTCGTGACATGACTCAGCCCTTAAATACATTTACATACATTTATATACATTTCAGATCAGACATTTTTTCTTTATAAACCTCAATTCAACATTATAGAATACTTTGTAAAAAAAATATCGCAACGGACACAGTGCTTTATAAAAATGAAAAGAAAACAAAATAATTTCAACATAAAACAGCAATTAAAACCCATAGAACAAAAACATTGAAAAGAAACCTGATGATTGGAAGTCAGGAGTTTTGTATTCCATGGACCAGTCAATCGGCTCTGGTCTCCTCACATTCACACCCTCGTGATGGAGAATGTTGCACATTTCCTCAATCTCAGAAACTGCTTTTTTCAAGTGGTCCGCAGGAAAAGGTTGGCCCCCGTACTTCTGATAGAAGGACCAGTACTTCTCATATGTGTTTGCCTGGGAGGAAATTTCAGGGAAAGAAAACAAATCAGTCATATTTTGCACACACATGCACACTCAGATTACACAGGTATAGTTCGATGTCCTGTGAGTATAATTTGGTGTTATTTTACCAACAACTTACTTTCACCTCTACAGTGAAGGGAGGAACACGGGCATTTTCAGCACGGCCCACAATGACCTCCTCAAGAGGGTCCCATTCATTGTAACTGCTAACAGGACACTCCTGCTGTGCAGGCTCAGTAACATGGTCGTCTTCAACCGTCGGCTGTGTTTGAGCAGCTGCGGCGCTGGAGGTGCTCTGGAAGGCCCGCTGCACCCAACCAGTCGCTGCACGGCCCACCTGGGGATGGAGGGGTGTAATTGTGGATCATGAGGTGAAAGGACTAGTCGTTTAGTTTTCATACTGTGTATATCCCAAGGAATATTGACAGAGAGACTGAAAAGTGAAAAATCACACAGTGTCTCAAAAAATGGACATGATTTCCATAGGGCATATATGTGGAGCGACATGTCGCGAGGCTACTGTTTCTCAAACAAGTAACACCAAGTGCAATCTTAAAATATCTTATGAAAATATTCAATACATTTGATCATGCCAGGAGAGAAACCTGAAAGTCCTGTCCTTGCCCACTCTTGGCCAAACAAGCTTTCTCGGAGTTAAGGGGAGAACCGCTCACAATATACCGGTAGCTCAATGGACTGCAATTGCTCATTCTGCATAAGATTTTTGTTGTCCCACAAGTGAATGACATGGGTCACTGGATACAGGATGGTCTTAAAGTGCTCGGTTTCAAAAGTGATTCAAAGGGAATGGATGGTGACTGTTTTGGATCGTAGTCACTGTAGGTCTTACTGGAATATTTCATGTATAACACATACCCGTGTATAATACCCCCCCCCCCCACCCCCCAATGTACATAAATTTAAAAAACTTTCTAATATATTTTTCTCTATTTTTGGTTACAATACGGGCCCCCGATATACTGGTATCCTTTATTATCAGAGTGAATAATATGAATAAATAGATTACACACACACACTCAAAAGACAAAATTACTTGCAGATACAGTGATCCCTCACTACTTTGCGGTTCGTTTATCACGGGTTCAGTGCATCAAAGGATTATTTTCAAACATATTTAAAAAAAAATCTTTTATTTTTTTACATACAATATACATGGAGTACAGTACTGTATATGTTGCTCTATGTGACTCACTGTTGTTTTGCAGCTTCTCGCGGACTTTAGTCTATTTAGTCTATTTAGTCTATTTAGTCTATTAGTATGGAATGTACTAATGACATTCGGCAAGCCTCCTCTCTGCCCATCTTCAAAACCCTCCTCAAAACTCACTTGTATTCTTTGGCATTCGACTCAGCATGACTTAGATTTGGTTTTACTGTTTGGTGCTTTCTACCGCCTTTATTACCGATTTGTCTTACTGTTTATTGTGCGTATTAAATTGCTCTATGTACAGCTAATTGGATGCTACTTTGCGGATCTTCGTTTTTTGCATTTGATTTTGTTCCCCATTAACCGGGATAAACGAGGGATTACTGTAGCGGATGCACGGAACATAAACCAATGTCAATTTCAATGGAGATACTCTGATACACATTTATATACCCAAATATTCAGGTTAGAAAAGGGGTAACATTCCAAAACCATGCATATTCAGCATCTCTAAGACAGAAAAGATCAAGAATATTGAATAAACGGTGAAACTACATGAAAAGAAAAAGGTGCGTTGAATTTACTCAATTTTATTTTGTCGAGTGATTTTACATCACAAGTCATCTGAATTCATAGACATTTTTAAGTCAATGTACAGTCTACTTAAAAAATGCATGTGGATCCAGTTGACTTGACATTGATTAAATTCAACAAAAACCTTTTTCAGTGCATTTGAGAACTACGTGTCACTATTACCAGTGTTAACATTTTAAAATTCAACCAGTTAACATCTAGTGCTTCAGTAGTCGTACTTGTAATGCACAAATGTCAAATACTCTGCTCACTTTTGTTTCTGTAATAGAATGTTGCTGTCTTACTATTGTGCCAAAGTTGTCCAACTAGTGTGCAGAGATACGGTAGTCATTCTACTAGTGTGCCCTAGTTGTCTCAACTTGTCAGGGCAAAGCGTCCACAAGTACACTCACCATAAACTAGATATTAAGTGTAGCATAGTTCAAACAGTTCAAAAACATTCAAGGTAAATATATTGGACTTAAAATTTAAATACAACTGAACTGTACTTAAAGAATGCACTGCACTGGATTAAAAAAAAAGTGGAAGCCAGTGTAACATTATGCACAGTTTGAACTTTTGATTCAGTGTTTCTTTTGTGCATCACTAAAGGGAGCCACATTTTGAGAATCACTATCCTAAGCAAATTAAATTGAAGAGGCAGGCTTTACGTTATTCTAGGCTTTCCATATACTAAGGGGTTGACCCTTCGGACTGCCTATCGATGCAAAGAAACGTTGATCCCAAAGTACACGTGCGAGTGAGTTTCCTTATCTCCGTTCAGATAGACGCAATATCGTTTTGCTGGCTCAGAAGCAGCTCCGGTGTCAATGAGTTTGAGAGTGCATCTGTGGATCACAGCGGACATGTCACTCAGGGTCTCCCAAAAGCAAACATACAAGTCCAATGAAGTGAAAATATAAAGTAGTGCGCTTACCTACGTGCAAATTAAAGAATAGCTGTTTTTTTAAAAGAAACAAAATACAAACCATGGCTCCGATCAGATGGGCAGCCTCGGCCCCTCGGCTTCCTCCTCTCAAACACCTCACTCGCAGCATTATAGCCCAATGGTGATTTAGTGTGACTTCAAAGGTGGCTAGCGGTCCTCTAGGCTCCCTTTTTTAGAATGAAGACGCCTGGACTCTCCGCGGGTTTTATAGCATCGTGTTTACGTGCCTGCAAAATCATTGGTCGGCTGCATGTTGTGCGGCAACGTGACTTGAGGAAAGAAGCATTTCTGAAACACAATCCCTGACACCAGCAAATTCTTATCAACTGGCCGACTGGCGCTAAAGGTTTCCAAGGAGAGTGTCTGAAAATGTTGCAAGAATCATTACTTGGACGGGGATAAACAGCCCCTTTGAAACTGAATGTTTTTGTAAAGGATATCGAGTGAACAGCACTATGAATGGGAGCTTTGTAATTTTCACATCATTTTTAAGTGTAACATTTTTTTACATATTATGCTCCCTCATAAGCAAATCTGTACTTAAAGGTACATACTATGTGGTAAGATGACTGACTAGACCAGGGATGCTTAAAACTACATAAATATTCCACTTTCAAATCAGATGTAAGATGCAGTTACCGGGTACATCAGCCATACCAATTAGTAGCACTTGCGTCTGTTTTTTTTTCCATTAAAAAAGAAAATCAACTTGTCAACCCTGGCAACATACACAAGTAGGTGAAATGTTTACTATGTATGGACCAAAATGTGTAGAACTGCATGTACATGTAGCAGACCAACTTGATCATGAGCACTTGATCAATGGAAATAATAGGGGTGGAACGGCGGTTTTATGGTTAGCACACGGCAGAGGTGAAAGGTTCGATTCTGGCTCCGGCCTTCTGGTGTGGGGTTTGCATGTTCTCCCCGTTCCTGTGTGGTTTTTGTACCAGGTATCCGAGTTACTTGCCGCATTCCAAGAACATGCATGGTAGGCTGATTGAATTGTCCCTTGGTGTGAGTGTGAGCGCAGATGGTTGTTCGTCTGTGTGCCCTGCGATTGGCTGGAAGCCAGTTCGAGGCGTACCCTGCCTACTGCCCGAAGACAGCTGAGATAGACTCCAGCACGCCCATGCCCCTCCTGAGGATAAGGGGATTAGAAAATGGATGGAACTAATAGGGATTTTAACGTTTCCACCAGAAGTCAATGTCATGAATTCATGTTTAAAAAAATTACTGGAAATGTAGCACAACAGTTAATTAAGACACCAAAGAACTATTTGTAACATCCACAAATGATAATGATTAATATCCTATGATGGAAAAAAATTATACATTGCAATGCAGCCTGGGTGTCATGTTCTGTGTGTGTTTGTTTTGTTTTGCAGTCGCAAATGTCCCTTATTTGCACTCAAACCCTGCCATGTCATGGACTGCCAGGCTTCCTCGTCTCGCTGTGGGATTCTCGACTTTGTTTGCTGTTCCTGCTCAAGTGTTGTTTTCGAGACCTCTCAATCTTGTCGTCGTTGTTCTTGCTCCCTTAGTTCCTCAATTTGTAAGTCTAGTCATAGCTTAGTCATTTGAACTTGATTTTGTTTGTGGTGTGAACTGAACTCATTTCGTTTGTATTCTCTGATGTTACGATTACTTTGCCCTTTGCAAGTGCTTTTTGTTTATGCCTTGTTTTTTCCTGGCTCTTTGTGACCAGCGATTTTGGTATGGGCATTGTCGGTTTTGTGTTTTTGAAAAGAGACATTTTGTTCGCATTTTGTTTGCATCTGCATTTTGGGGATCCAAAACATAACTGGGCTCATTCTTGAACCTGATACTGGGGCCAAAAGGGGCCAATTCAAAAGGGGCCAAAAAGTAAACAAACAGATGTTTTTTTTCTTCCTCATAAGAACAGTTGGTTTAAAGTGCACTAAGTTTCCCATCCCTGGTCAAGACAGCTATTCATGTCTGTTTATTACTCATTACCCTTACATGCAAAAAAATCTGGTGCAGAATGGTCCATTACCTACGTACCGTTTCTAACTATTAACAGTACGTACAGTATTTGTACCTAGTAGAGCTGGACGATCGTGGAAAATAGCGATCATGATTATTTTGATTGAGACTGAGATCATCATTCATAAAATTATACTTTGATTTATTTACAAATTCATGCCAATTCATCCTTGCACATTTAACACTTTATTCTTGAACATGCTATCCTTTTTGTCAAGTAAATATCATGTGAAATTCAAGTGTCTTGCATTTTTATTCTGATACATCCATCCCTTTCTCTTAAGCATATTTATTTAATCTTATGCTATAATTCTATCTTTATTGTCAAAAGTCTTGGGACTTACTGGGCTGACCTGGCAGCCCAAAGTTTATATTTTGCACCATTTCATGTCGAAACTTGTGCTAGTATGACAACAACAACAACAACAAATCCTTGAATAAAAAAGACAACAAGAACATACATTATTAAGAAAGTAAACATTAGCAAGCAAAAGTGATAGCAGTTGTAAAAAACGAGTACGAGCTGTTCCTGTGCATTTTGGCCCATTAGGCGCAGTGTGGTGCTGTGCATGGAGTACACACTTACTTAGAATTTGCGAATTAGCTCGATTAGTATCACTAGTTAGTTTTCCATGGATTAGGAAGAATTTGTACCTTTAAGTAGTTTTATCTTACATTTGTGTTTGTCTTTTTACAGCTTTTGTGTGCCAATATTTGTTGTTTGAAAGAATATCACGCCCAAAGTTGATACTAATTTTCGGTTAACATGTCAGTGGGATATTAGGTTGACTTTAGCATGAGCACTACGCATGTTTTGCATTTGACTACTGTATACAATGTGTGAAATTCACAGGATTCTTCGGGCCAGCCAGTATCCAATCTATGGATCAAGACTTTCACAGGAATTGCACACTTACCGTACATTGTCACCTCCAATATGTGAAGCTGGAGACCTCAAAAGGTCGTGACAGATTGATGAGGCTCCTGCCAACATTGCGCGGAAAGAATTGAGAGAAAACAATTAAAAGCACACTGCCAATTCTGGAGATATCCCTTTTCAAACTTTGCCTATACCAGCAATCACCTGCATTGTCACAAATTTTACTGCAGCTTACTGAGTCACTTGAATTTGTACTGAAACTCTTCTTGGTTTTTGTCTGAATGACTGCATCTCACTTTATCCCACAGCTACCATAATAAATAAACAAATAAAAGACTTAGCAATTCAGGCTAATCATCAGCTTCATCAATCACTTGAAAAGAGAGCAACAAATGGTGGGAAAAGGGAATAGACATAATCAAAGAGGTATATAGATAACCCAGCAGTGCAGGCGCTGTCACCACATGCTTGACTGGACTGTGCTCACTAGAGTTTCACAACCTCGGCACTGCTGATATTACGTTGGCCTCTAAAATAGGGAACATCTTTTGCTGATGTGCAAAGGTCAATTGAGGCACTGAGATCCCAATAGCATCATTTGGTCCAATGGTCACTTGGATTAACAAGTACGGCTCTCAGGAGAGCACAGACGCGCAGCGTGGTTGAACAGTTTAAAGAAAAAAAAACAGTAATAATAATCATTGAAGGCAATGTTTCTATTTATCTGACAACATGCGTGACACGCCGTTTGAGCATTTCCAGTACCGGTATATTGTATTAGGTCCTTATACTAGTATACTCTTTGCCATCACTCTGAAGAAGATTCACTGCACAATAACAACTATGGTGGCCCAGTAATGTTTTTTCCACCACGATTGCCACTTGTGGCAGACTAGTATGACCTTCAACTGGATATCATGGAAACTGAATAAATGATCGGACTGCTTAAGGTCCAGGTACTACATGTAGAATATGCTCTTTGTCCTCACAAGTAAGACAATTCAGCACAGAGTAGAATGCCTGTCTTAGCCTCATGTTTGCTCGTGCCTCTTTTTGCCTATTATTATGCAATACAGCCCTACTCGTAAATAAGTAATGACTTTTACGTCAACACTACTAGCCCAAGCACGTGGGCATGCGTCATGCAAGAGTAGTCTATTAGATGGACCCTACCAGTAGCAGCAAAATGCCCACTGGTAGTTTTGCCTCACCAGCTTCCCAACTGGTGATCATTCCATTTCATGTCACAATCAGGAATTTGCGATCATAAATATTTACACTTGTCATCCTCTGCCATTTTCTGAAGTTCCGGTGCAAAATTCAATCGAAACACACCTCACACCAGGTTAGGATAAACATCCCGTCCCGTAATTTGGTCTTTGCTGACTTCAGAAGCGGTGGTGTGTGTGTGTGGGTATGCTCACTTTGGGTCGTATTATCAGCATGTGTCTACCATCCTGAACTTGGTAAACTTTGACATATTCACGATCATGACACCATCACTTGGTTGGAGCCATTGAATGCAATCCTGACTAATTATGAACAGCGTGAGATTGCAGTATCTTTACCCATAATTATTTAGCATGCATTGGATTTGTCTGGGGGAGGGTGTTTGTGTATTCTCGATATGAGGGAGGATCTTTTTTATGGGATGCTCAGCACTTTGATGTCTACACTTGCATACCTGTTTTTTCTGAAACAGACAGTAAAATGCACTGTAATTATGAAATTGTGGATTGATATGCATGATAAATCAGACTGTTGAATATCTTGTGTCCAGCCTATTGGATATTATATAATACAGACAAATCTGTTAAACTTGAGGCCTGTTTAAGCTCATTATTGCTTTTGCCAAGGAAAAACAGTGTAGGGCTAGCCTTTATGGTATGTAGGTTATCCTCTGTACAACATTTATGTCTTGTTATGTCGTGCTGCCATCCACGCATGTTGAATTAAGTAGGAGCTGCCTATTTTAACAAAGTGAAGTGACTTTTGGCTTATACATTTTATCAATATCAGATTAAGATAACCCAAGTAAACATGAAATGCAGTTAAATGATGCCTCCGTGAGCCGTCACCTTACCATGGTGGAGGGGTTTGTGTGTCCCAATGATCCTAGGAGCTAAGTTGTCTGGGGCTTTATGCCCCTGGCAGGGTCACCCATGGCAAACAGGTCCTAGGTGAGGGACCAGACAAAGCACGGCTCACAAAGCCCCTTATGGAAAACAAAATCAATGGTACTCAGTTTCCCTTGCCCGGACGCGGGTCACCGGGGCCCCCCTCTGGAGCCAGGCCTGGAGGTGGGGCTCGTTGGCGAGCGCCTGGTGGCCGGGCCTACACCCATGGGGCCCGGCCGGGCTCAGCCCGAAGAGGCAACGTGGGTCCCCCTTCTCATGGTCTCACCACCCGTGGGAGGGGTCAAAGGGGTCGGGGGCAATGCGAGCTGGGCGGCAGCCAAAGGCGGGGACCCTGGCGGTCTGATCCTCGGCTGCAGAAGCTAGCTCTTGGGACATGGAATGTCACCTCTCTGGCAGGGAAGGAGCCCGAACTGGTGTGTGAGGCAGAGAAGTTCCGACTGGATATAGTCGGACTTGCCTCCACACACAGCCTGGGTTCTGGTACCAGTCCTCTCGAGAGGGGTTGGACTCTCTTTCACTCTGGAGTTGCTCACGGTGAGAGGCGCAGAGCAGGTGTGGGCATACTTATTGCCCCCCGGCTCAGTGCCTGTACATTGGGGTTCACACCGGTGGACGAGAGGGTTGCATCCCTCCGCCTGCGGGTGGGGGGACGGGTCCTGACTGTTGTTTGTGCATATGCACCAAACAGCAGCTCAGCATACCCACCCTTTTTGGAGTCCTTGGAGGGTGTGCTGGAGAGTACTCCTGCTGGGGACTCCCTTGTTCTACTGGGGGACTTCAATGCTCACGTGGGCAATGACAGTGTGACCTGGAGGGGCGTGATTGGGAGGAATGGCCCCCCCAATCAGAACTCGAGTGGTGTTTTGTTATTGGACTTCTGTGCTCGTCACGGATTGTCCATAACGAACACCTTGTTCAAACATAAGGGTGTCCACATGTGCACTTGGCACCAGGACACCCTAGGCCGTAGTTCGATGATCGACCTTGTGGTCGTGTCATCGGATTTGCGGCCGCATGTTCTGGACACTCGGGTGAAGAGAGGGGCGGAGCTGTCAACTGATCACCACCTGGTGGTGAGTAGGCTCCGATGGTGGGGGAAGATGCCAGTCCGTCCTGGCAGACCCAAACGTATTGTGAGGGTTTGTTGGGAGCGTCTGGCGGAATCCCGTCAGAAGGAGTTTCAACTCCCACCTCCGACAGAGCTTTTCCCATGTTCCGGGGGAGACAGGGGACATTGAGTCCGAGTGGACCATGTTCCGTGCCTCTATTGTTGAGGTGGCCAATCTGAGTTGTGGCCGTAAGGTGGTTGGTGCCTGTCGTGGCGGCAACCCTCGTACTCGCTGGTGGACACCAGCAGTAAGGGATGCCGTCAAGCTGAAGAAGGAGTCCTATCGAGCCTTTATGGCCCGTGGGACCCCAGAGGCAGCTGACGGGTATCGACTGGCCAAGCGGAACGCAGCTTTGGTGGTCGCCGAGGCAAAAACCCGAGCATGGGAAGAGTTCGGTGAGGCCATGGAAGCTGACTTCCGGACGGCTTCGAGGAAGTTCTGGTCCACCATCCGACGTCTCAGGAGGGGGAAGCAGTGCACCACTAACATTGTGTACAGTGGGGATGGGGCTCTGCTGACTTCGACTCGGGACATTGTGAACCGGTGGGCAGAGTACTTCGAAGACCTCCTCAACTCCACCAACACGCCTTCCTTGGAGGAAGCAGAGCCCGGGGACTCTGAGGTGAGCTCTCCTATCTCTGTGGTTGAAGTCACCGATGTGGTTAAAAAGCTCCTCGGTGGCAAGGCCCCAGGGGTGGATGAGATCCGCCCGGAGTTCCTCAAGGTTCTGGATGTTGTGGGGCTGTCCTGGTTGACACGCCTCTGCAACATCGCGTGGTCAACGGGGAGAGTGCCTCTGGATTGGCAGACCGGGGTGGTAGTCCCTCTTTTTAAAAAGGGGGACCGGAGGGTGTGTTCCAACTACAGAGGGATCACACTCCTCAGCCTCCCTGGTAAGGTCTATTCAGGGGTGCTGGAGAGGAGGGTCCGTCAGGAAGTCGAGCCTCAGATTGAGGAGGAGCAGTGTGGTTTTCGTCCCGGCCGTGGAACAGTGGACCAGCTCTACATCCTTAGCAGGGTTCTCGAGGGTATGCGGGAATTCGCCCAACCAGTCTACATGTGTTTTGTGGACTTGGAGAAGGCGTTTGACCGTGTCCCTCTGGGAGTTCTGTGGGGGGTGCTTCGTGGGTATGGGGTACCGAACCCCCTGATACGGGCTGTTCGGTCACTATACCACCGATGTCAGAGTTTGGTTCGCATTGCCGGCAGTAAGTCGGAATCGTTCCCAGTGAGGGTAGGACTCCGCCAAGGCTGCCCTTTGTCACCGATTCTGTTCATAACCTTCATGGACAGAATCTCTAGGCGCAGCCGAAGCGTTGAGGGGGTCCGTTTTGGTGGCCTCAGTATTGCATCCCTGCTTTTTGCAGATGATGTGGTGCTGTTGGCTCCTTCAAACAGGGCTCTCCAACTCTCACTGGAGCGTTTCGCAGCCGAGTGTGAAGCGGTTGGGATGAAAATCAGCACCTCCAAATCTGAAACCATGGTCCTCAGTCGGAAAAGGGTGGAGTGCCCCCTCTGGGTCGGGGAGGAGATCTTACCCCAAGTGGAGGAGTTCAAGTATCTTGGGGTCTTGTTCACGAGTGGGAGGGAGCGGGAGATCGACAGGCGGATCGGTGCAGCGTCTGCTGTGATGCGGACGTTGTATCGGTCTGTCGTGGTGAAGAAGGAGCTGAGCCAAAGGGCGAAGCTCTCAATTTACCGGTCGATCTACGTCCCAACCCTCACCTATGGTCACGAGCTATGGGTCGTGACCGAAAGAACGAGATCCCGGATACAAGCGGCTGAAATGAGTTTTCTCCGCAGGGTGTCCGGGCTCTCCCTTAGAGATAAGGTGAGAAGCTCAGTCATCAGGGAGGGGCTCAGAGTCGAGCCGCTTCTCCTCCACATCGAGAGGAGCCAGATGAGGTGGCTTGGGCATCTGATTCGGATGCCTCCTGAGCGCCTCCCCGGTGAGGTGTTCCGGTCATGTCCCACCGGGAGGAGACCCCGAGAAAGACCCAGGACACGCTGGAGAGACTATGTCACCCAGCTGGCCTGGGAACGACTCTGGATCCCCCGGGGAGAGCTGGAAGAAGTAGCTAGGGAGAGGGAAGTCTGGGCTTCCCTGCTAAAGCTGTTGCCCCCGCGACCCGGCCCCGGATAAGCGGTAGAAGATGGATGGATGGATAACCCAAGTAAACATGAAATGCAGTTAAATGATGATGCTATTTATTTGCAGAAAAAAAAATATCCAGAGCTATCGTTCGTGAAAAAAGTACTTGCGTGTCTTGTCAAATCATACATGCAAGTAAATTCACTGTGGCTAATTGTCAGTTGAAACGGGTTTCGCTGACCACACCCACTCTTTTTTTTTTTTGCTGTAGGATTTTTCAGCTGTTTGTACTTTAATTAAAGTACCCAGTATGAATAATTTTGCCTCTTCTGCTTTTGTACTAAAATAAATTTTATGTACCTTTTTTCACTTTTATTGAAATAAATTAATTTAATCAGTATTTCAACAGTGCAGCGGTATGTTTTCCAAGTATATGTACTTCTATGTAAGTAGAGAATGTGAGCACTTTGACGACCTATTGACATTATTTTAATATAAGTATCTTTACTTCTTACTTCCTACTCCTTTGAACATAATTGTGTTTTAAGATGACTGTTTTCTCTTTCCTTTTTACAATTTTACTTACTTTCTGTGAATTTATTACTGTATATGTTTTGATGTTCAATAAACAATAAACAACAACAACAACAACAAGTTCTACGTAAGTACAGAATGTGAGTACTACTGCCTCCTCTGCTTTTGTAAATTCGTTTCGGAGTCTTGGGTAGACGAGTTGAATCACTACTTCCATTTTTACAAGTCAGTATTCGCACTTCATGTTCGGTACAGAATTCGATTACTTTTTCCCACCTCTGGTGATTTCGGAGTACTAAATGCTCCACCCCCTCCTCCACACACAAACAAAATATTGACCACATTCCCTACTTCGCTACAGGGCGAGGCACATTTTTTTGGGGCCTGGAGCCGTCTTGCGCCTTTATCGAACCAACATGTGGATATATTTGTGTTCAGCTCTTGTTGCTGCTCTCCCCCTGGTAGTTTTGACTGTTAAACGACTTTTTCCGTATCTTTGGGCGGATATCTTATATATCAGAGATCTTGTGAGGATTTTGCTCAAGTTCGCGTGGAGGCGCAGGCGATCCGTCTTCTTCGCTTTGGATCGCTTTTTGGAGCAAACCGTGACGCGACCGGACAAACCGTTTGTGGTGTTCGAGAATGACGTCTACACGTTCGCGTCGACGGATCGGACGAGCAACCGGGTGGCGAACGCGCTCCTCGCCCACCCGGGCTACGCAGCCGGAGACGCCGTGGCCCTGTTTATGCCCAACGAGCCCGCCTTCATTTTTACCTGGCTGGCCCTGGCCAAACTGGGCTCTCCGGTGGCCCTGCTAAACTACAACATCCGAACCAAGTCTCTGCTGCACTGCTTCAACTGCAGCAAGGCCAGGGTGCTCATTGCAGCTGCAGGTAAACTTGAAGCCACGAGTGTGTGGTCATGCACATTCCCCTTGCTTTAAGGGATTGAGGAGGCCAGCAAGGCCTTCTTCCTGCTGACCCCTACTGTACATTTACAACCCAAGTTCTAATATTTACATGGTTGACATGTAACATAATAACTTAGTTAAATGGAATTGTATTAATTTCATTTCTTAGTACTACTCTTTACTGCACTGCTTCCAGTATCCACTCATATTCCAGCCTCCATGTGCTGCCATGTCAGTCATGTGCTCAGGGGTTTCGCATTGTTGGTGGATCTGAAATTACACCTCTCACAAAACTTGCATTAAGCTTTTATTCCATTCTGGTGGCTCAATTGACAGAATAACATATTCTATAAAGGTTCGATACCTGCAACTCCGGTCTCAAGACTTCAAAACGTGAAGATACGGTTGTCGACTGGTTACCACATGACAGATGTCCAGGGTTCGATTCCGGGCTGCGGCCTACTTGCGTAGAGTTCTCATGTTGTCCTCGTGCCTGCTTTCCTCCCACATTCCAAAAGCATGCGTGTCAGGTTAATGGAATACTCTAAATCACTGGTATCAAACTCAAGGCCCGGGTCCAGATCTGGCCCGCCGCATCATTTTATGTGGCCCACGTAAACAAATCAAACATGTCAACTTCCATGATGCTTGCTAAAATCGCTTTTAAAAATTTTAATTCCCGTATCTAATAAACAAGAGATAAATTGTAAACATTATCTTGTAAGCAAACCCCTCATTACGGTTACAATAATTGTTGAATAAACCGTTACTATTGACTTTTACCATTTTTGGTTTCCGTAAGAACGGCCCATCAAGGGAAACTGTAACTAAAATGTGTCCCACAACAAAAATGAGTCTGACACCCCTTCTCTAAATTGTCCCTAGGTGTAATTGCGTGTGTGAATGGTTGGTTGTCTATGTGTGCCATGTGATTGGCTGGCAACCAGTCAAACTCGCCAAACGCTGATTGGCATCAAAATCCTAATTGTGTGAAATCTAATAGCGTATGTGTCCTGCAGGCCTGAAGGAAGCAGTCGAGGATGTTCTGCCATCTCTTCGAGAGCAAGGAGTCCTCGTGCTCCTGATGGTCCAAAGCTGTGATACACCTGGCATCCAAAGCTTCTCCGATAAAGTGGATCAAGCGTCAGACGCCGCCATTCCGTGCTCACTCAGAGCACACATCACATACAAAAGTCCTGCCGTTTATATTTACACATCTGGGACCACAGGTACTGCAACAGTAGTTCTCATCCCCTGTATTCTAGACAACAGGGTGATTACCGTACCCTTGAAGACAACCCCTAAAGGTAAATTGTTTATGTTGTGGTTTGCAGGCCTGCCCAAAGCAGCAGTGGTCAACCAGAACCGCCTTCTAATAGCTCTCGCTGTTTTATCTGCAAATGGTGTTTCATCGAGTGACGTCATTTATCTCAACTTGCCTCTGTACCACACAGCAGGATTCATTATAGGCTTTATCGGCTCCATTGAAACAGGTGAGTGTACGCAAAGTCTACCTATCATAACACCCCAGGTTTTCACGTCAAATTCTGACTTGGTGCCTGAATCAGTCTTTCCCACTGAATGAAGCAGCTTGAAATTAAGCCTTTCGGTTGGCCTTCCCAAAGACTCGAATTGAACGCTACAGAAAATTCACGGTGAAAATATTTCATCTCATGCTCTCTCCCTCCCACACTAGCATACATAAAAAACCCCACTTTGGGTTTAAATCCAATCTGAGTGAAAATTCCCTGTATACCACATTCCTTGAAATAGTTCAACCCACGTTTGACCTCATAAGGCAGCTTTGTTCCCTGGCACGGGACACCAAAGAATCACACAATACTTCTGTCACAACTATTGTGCAAATGCTGTTTTTTTATTATCTGTTGTGAGAACAATAATGCCCTTGAAAAAGAAAAGCATTGTTCATCAATTTTTCCACCATGTTTCCAAGCTTTTCCAAGAGTTTGCAGGTAGTATACTTACCAAAAAAAAAAAACCTACTCGACTCCAAAAAAAAGTTTGGGACGTTGGGCTTTGGGTTGAAATTTCATGATGAACCTAAAATGCACGACAGGTGAATTTAATTTGACCTTTTGAAAACACATGTAAATGCCACTGATTTAGATGTTATGGTTACAATAGAAAACCATTTCAAGTAGCATATAGTTTTTGTTTTTTGGAGGTACGTTGGAGCCCTATGACAGAAGCCGCCATGTGCAGCCCTACATCTTGCACATAAAAACAACAGACGCTGGTTGATCCATGGAGCAAATGCCTGTTGTGAATTTTGCTGTTTAGTTTCTCGTTAGAATCAAACAGCCTCAAGTAGCCTCCTGCAAAATGTAAAATTTTCACATCTGGTTTCAACAATTTGGAGAAAGTCAAATACAGTTCTTTAAAGATTATGGTGCGTTTCGTGAAATTTCACACGAAAAAAACTATTTTGTAACATTTTTGTCAAATTGTGTGCATTTAAAATGGCTTGTCAGAAGTGATTTCCTCGCAACTTGGCAAGCCCAGAATCTGTTTCGGTCAAGTTAGTGAAATTATGTACTTCCCGCCCTCCCACCTGATCATTCCTCCACAAAGTATTCCGTTTTCTGCTACTGGAATCCAAATGAATGAGTCTTTTGATGCACAGCAGAATTAATCTGAAGAGATTTGTTTTAATCAACGGTGGATTACCTCCACCTTCAGAATTATTTTTCTTAAAAGGCTGAAGATCACATTGTTATGTCAGAGGTACACGTACGGTCTAACATACAGTTAAGTCATTTACAGTGGAATTACAGTCCATAGTAGAACACTGGTCAGGGTTGACGCTGGGGCTGGGTCATGATACTTCTTAACTCATGTGGCTAAACAGAATAAATGGCTCATAGCCACGTTTGTTTGTGGCTAGCCACAACATCACATTTATGTTTTGCTGCTCTCTTGCGACCTGTGCTGCCCATGAGTGCATACGTCAGAGATAATGTGGATGAAATTACACAAAACACTTCGGGCAAGATGTACTTTTTCAGGTTATAGGTATAGCTTGATGGCTAATTGCATGTTGTAGTGGTGTAAAATGGATGGCGTAACAATAAGTATAAGTTATCCTGCTAACATTGAACTTTTTTTAAACTTTCAACAAGCATCGTTGTCGCTTATTCAAGCTTTAAAAATTTTTTTTTTCATTTCAGTTAGAATCACCGTAAATTATTCATGCATTTTCACTATTTGCGACCCGACCTGGTGTCTATCCTCTGCGATGATGACTGATGTTGACGATCTTGTGTTTGGAGGGTCCACAATCATTCTGAAGAGAAAGTTTTCGGCCTCTCAGTTCTGGGATGACTGCAGGAAATACAATGTCACAGTCATACAGTACATCGGAGAAGTGATGCGCTACCTCTGCAGCACACCCAAGGTAAAGTTTAAAGTGTTTTTACACTTTCTCAGAAAAGTTCAATTGGAAGTGGTTCGGCTCGGTTATAGGAGCTGCCAACACAAAACAATGTCATATTTTTATTACAATGGTGTATTTTTTTTCTCTCTCTCTCTGGCTCTTTTTTAACATTGTAACATGTAATATTTTTCACAATCAGAGATTCATAATTGTTTTTTATCGAACACTATCTTATACTGGTAATAAGGTGAGTTTGGTTGGTCTTTATTGCTCAAAATCTGTATTAACCACAATGACTTTAATGTAAATGGCACATCACACACACACACACACACACACACACTAACTAAACAGTAGTAGTGTATAGATTTGGGTTTAACAGCTTGGCACAATATCGCTTGTTGATGGCATCGTCGTAGCTGCCTCAATGCGAAAATGAGGATGGCTCTCAAGCTCTCATTTAAAAAAAAAAATCCGGCGCATCCATATCGAGCTGTGAAACTGGTTTCACCGCTGCTCGGGTAATGCTAAACTCATTTTCTCTGCACGAACTGCAGCTGGTTTGCTCTTGCGGCCTGACACTGTCCTACCCCGGCTACTCTAAGTCACGAATCCTCACCTCCATACTTGTGACAAGTATCATTTTGTTATCTCTAAAGGGGGATGAGGAGTAACTGCTCAAACACACTGTGCGAGAAGAGATAACGGGAGAAGACCGAGAAAGCATGCTAACCGCTGAACTAATGAGAAATGTAGAGGAAGCGAAACACCAAAATAAGTCCTTAGGTGGTACAGTACACTTTTAACAGGAGTCTGAACCAACAACTAAGCACATAAATGTAGTGTCTCGAGTGGAAGTAATATGACAGCTACATGTACAATGTATGCATAAAAGACAGAAATAAATGTCAGAATTATATAGTTTTAAAAATGTTAATAAATTAACCCATGAAAAACTACTTTAATCATAATTATTTTTAAACTTGCATTTATATCACAATAGTTATCGTGAAGGGATTCAATTCATATCGTGACCTGAATTTTGGGCCACAATAGCCAGCCCTACTAACTAGCAAACATGATCAAAACACAAACTCTCACCTCACATGCTTCCCACTTTGGTGGAAGTAAGAAGCTGACATGGATGGTATTTCATTGGCTTTAGCTTTGTGGGCACCATGCCTCCACTCTGCTTGAAATACTGTATCACATTTTCATTCAGGACAAATTCACATCCAGAATACAGAAAAGTAACCTGCACCAAGCTGCCTTTTATTACAAATCCTGTTGGAGATAAGTTTCCAAATCTGCACATTCCCACTCCCTCAACTTGTCACAGCTGGCTTACCAAAATAGAAATCGTTAAATCTCGCCTATCAGGTTCCAGCCTTTTGCGTCATAATCAGCAGGGGCATGAACTGTATGAGTTCTTATGGATACATAACCTGTAACTATTAGTTGTCTGTACAATTGTACTCTTCTGGATCATGTACTCATGTTGTATCTTCCTAAAAGAAATATACAGTATTGATGCATACTGTAAGTTGGTCATGCACGGCCATTCAGAGTATCTAATTGCATCACATGCAAGGGAGCTTCAATTTAGCACATGACCCTACATCGGTTGTATCCAGTCACCACTCGGAATAGATGCTGGCCTTTACCCCTGGAAGACCATATAAAGGAAACGTGGTTATTGGATCTCAGAAGTAATGTGAGTGGTCAGATGCCTCAATATTTTTTGTGTGTACTTTCTGTCGATTCAGTGAAGTTGAAGTGTAATTGCTGGCTTCAATTTGGTTTTCTCTAAAACCAAATTCTGTTTACTAGCCAAAAACATGCTTTCTTGTCGTCCAAGTTCCAAGTGATTGGGCCACACGACTGCATTTGCTCCTGAGGCAGCACATGCAAGCTTCTAATCCTCGCCGCCAGCTTTCGAGCATTAATGTCCTGTGTTTATCAGAAAGAAGCTTATTTTGAGCAATATCCTGCATCAAATTTGAAAATCATGACCGAGAGAGGCTAAAGTCAAAGGTCGGGATCTGTCAAGGAACGGTTTCAAATGGTGTTCTTCAAACTTTTCGAGATAAGTCTAAATCGGTGATTCTTAAAGTGTGGTTTGGGAAATAAATCACTGCTCAGGCACCATTCATTTGTATTTAACGTTTAAATTCAGTAGGTTTTTATCCAATCTTCAATACCAATTACTACAACTTCCCATAATTGTAATAACAATAATATAACGTGTTTTGCATAGCTCTTTTGTAGATATGCAAAGAATACAAACAACCTTTCTCAGTTTGCAACTGGATATAAATGCTGTTGAAACCCTTCTGAATTCCCATGCCGTCTCTGCTTGAAATACAGAAAGAAAATGACAAGGACCACAAAGTGCGAATGGCCATTGGCAATGGAATCCGAGGGGAGATATGGCGGGAGTTTCTGAACCGCTTCGGGAACATTCAGGTCAAAGAGTTTTATGCCTCCACCGAGGGGAATGTAGGATTTGTCAACTATGCAGGGAAAATTGGAGCCCTCGGAAGGGTCAACTTTGTACACAGGGTAAGGAAACAACTGCGTTCTTTGTTTGCAAATATGTAGTGGAGAATATACTACTGTGCAGTGTGTATCGTATTTAATAGGGAGTCTCAAAGTGGTTTGTGTACCAACAGCGGTGCGCTTGCTCCCTCTACTGGTAGGTGAAAAAAAATCAGTTCGGTCCAGTTCTGCTGCTTAGGTTCACTGTATTTGTATTTAATCTTTATTGAGGTATAATTTTTACTTCATTTATATGTGCAATGCATTTTAATTAAATCACTCTTTGACTTTTTTTTCTTTGAGCAAAGTGTTAAAGTTCAAACTGCATAATGTTACAGTGGCTTATAATAATATTAAATGTAGAGTACTTTTTGGGGAACCCCCCCGCCCCTCCATCTGTCTCATGTTTGATGAACACCTAAGCCTACAATTTTGGAGGTCTTACTTGGTGTAAAAAGTTCCTGATCTACGCCATCATACGATACACAATTGATCGTCCCTTTTTTTCTAGATATTGTTTCCTTACAGTCTCATCAAGTATGATACAGAGCGTGATGAGGTGATTCGAGGTGCTGACGGTCTCTGCATCGAGGCACCCAAAGGTGAGCTAAAGTGTAAATACGTAACTTTTACCTCAGAGAAGTCAGTATTTAACACTACTGTTTGTCATAATATTTTTGTTAAAGGGGAGACTGGACTGTTGGTATCCAAGATTACCAACATAGCTCCCTTTGTCGGCTATGCCCAGAACGAAGACCAAACGGAGCGCAAGAGACTCCGTGACGTTTTCAAAAAGGGAGATCTGTACTTCAACAGCGGAGACCTGATGAGGATTGACAAAGACAACTTCATTTACTTTCAGGATCGTGTAGGTGACACATTCAGGTACGGCAACATTGTCATTTTCATGTTCCACTTTGCCAAGAAAGGTGGAATGTAAAAGCAGCAGAAAGAAACTTTTCACACTGTTCTTTTTTTTTTTTTTTTTAACTTTTCTGAGTTCATAGGTGGAAAGGTGAGAATGTGGCTACAACAGAGGTTTCTGACATCTTGACACTGACGGATTGTCTCAAAGAAGCCAATGTTTACGGGGTCCAAGTTCCAGGTACGCCAAAAATATTAGGAAGGAAAATTTCCTGCTGACGTCGCATGTGCTTACAGGGGGTAAAAGCGCCAATGGCACCACTTTTTTTTAAACTCTGTTAAAAAAAAAAGTTTAAAAGGCCAACGACACAATTTTATTCATTCAGAAATAGTTCTGACTACTTAACACTAAAATATGCCATCTCTTATACGGTTACTGTTCCTCCTCCTGCTTCTCCTCCCCAAACAGCCATTTCTCGCTGGGGTATCCCAACAGGGACATGTTCCCCTTGAGGAACACCAGTTTGTAGAAGTTGGCGCCTGCCTGTGGATGTCGCCGGCTTTGAAGAACATCCTCCCCATGCCAGCGGAGCTAGGGAGAGGCATGTACTTGGTGAACACGTGTACCCACGCCTCCCTGTGCTCCTTGGGGAAGAGGGCCCAGGGAAATGGCTTCCCGCTGGGGCTTGCCATCCTGGATGGTGCCTCAGCACC
Organism: Hippocampus zosterae; assembly: GCF_025434085.1. Taxonomy (NCBI): domain Eukaryota; kingdom Metazoa; phylum Chordata; class Actinopteri; order Syngnathiformes; family Syngnathidae; genus Hippocampus; species Hippocampus zosterae. The sequence continues at coordinate 18,622,757 of NC_067454.1, read as the reverse complement.
ACAGAAACGAAAGCCATCAGGTTACTGATATGATGCAGTGTGGTCACACTTAAATTTCTGTCGCGTGGACGTCTGCCACAAATATTTTGCCGGGGATAGCCGTGCCCCACGGTGAGGATCACCTGCCGACATGACCTCACCGCGCAGACTGCACAAGCCCTTTCATACTGACCTGTTTACTGATCAACGGTGTCTCACTCTATCACGAATTTTGCAAGAAACTTTCGTGAGTTTTTACGAGAATAATGAGATATCGCGAGACTGGATAGTTTGAGTATTATGCCTCAGAAATGAAACATTCTTCAATGGAAACATCTTAACGTCACAATTCTTGTTCAAAATGATAGAAATGTCACTTATTTTGCTAGAGAGGGAGTGGAAGTAAAACTAAAGTCCTCAGTCGCACTGGTGACTCTGCTGTTTTTTTGGGGTTTGATTCCTATTTGGAACGAATCACAGGGGTGTCAAGTTCCGTACCATTTGGCATCTCTGTGTTTTGTCACATTAATGCCCATTCAGTTTCAGTGTGTTTGATTTCGGCGAAAAAAAAAATGTGACTCGCACGCTACGATGTGCATCCACTCATTTCGAGGCTTAATTTCATTTCTGATTCATGGTAGTCAGTCACTTTTCTACCACCCAGAAGTACCATGCGGCCTTTGTTTGCAGACATTTGAGCTATACTTTCAAGTTTTTGAATTAATTTTCATGGTGTTTGTATGTTTTGTTCAGGGCACGAGGGACGCATAGGAATGGCTGCTGTCACTGTAAAGGAAGGTGCCCAGTTCGATGGAAGTAAAATCTATAATCACGTTGTTAGTTACCTCCCTGCATATGCCAGGCCACGCTTTATTAGGATAAAGGTAAGGCTCATTCGCTGTCACCGGCAGTTCTCGACAGTTTTACCTGGAGGGACAAAGACATGCTTCATTTTGAAAACATTACCAGTGCTAATGCTTAAGTGACTGTGAAATCACATTGACATGCTACAAGATATTAGCATCGACTTTTGAGAGTGATACTCTTTCAATTAAAGAATATTCACACTCAAATGTTGTAGGAACAAACATACACACGGGTAATACAGCAATACTCAAAGGCAACTATTCTTCCTCAGCTGTGATAAACAAGTTACATTAATACAGCTCAATCACAGATTTCTGTTTCTACACTTCTTATCTGATTGTAAGTATGTACTTCATGTATGCATGGTACCACATTGCCCCTAAGACGCCACGGCATGCAAAGCAGCAACAGCCAGTATTTGTTTTTATCAGGTTTTCGTAAACTATGATTTCAATATATTCTTATTGTTCTGTGTTTTTGATTTAATTTCTGGTAGTTGCACATGCTTGTCACGTCACAAATGTGTTTGGTTAGAAGACTCGTTTATTTTGTGTTGAACTAAAACATGTAAAGGGGCGGCCCGGTTGTCCAGTGGTTAGCACGTCGGCTTCACAGTGCAGAGGTACCGGGTTCGATTCCAGCTCCGGCCTCCCTGTGTGGAGTTTGCATGTTCTCCCCGGGCCTGCGTGGGTTTTCTCCGGGTGCTCCGGTTTCCTCCCACATTCCAAAAACATGCGTGGCAGGCTGATTGAACACTCTAAATTGTCCCTAGGTGTGAGTGTGAGTGCGAATGGTTGTTTGTTTCTGTGTGCCCTGCGATTGGCTGGCAACCGATTCAGGGTGTCCCCCGCCTACTGCCCGGAGACGGCTGGGATGGGCTCCAGCACCCCCCGCGACCCTAGTGAGGATCAAGCGGTACGGAAGATGAATGAATGAATGAATGAATAAAACATGTAAAGAGTGTATTTAACCAAAAAATCTGAATTGAACATCATGCCCTGCACAATGAAGGGAGCCTGTCTGACCGTGCCATCTACCTGCCGAGATGAAAACTACATGTAAATATTATATTCTCCAGCTCGTTCTTGTTTTAGCCGACTGCTATCAATTCCGCACAGAGCTTTGAAATCCACAGCAATTCCTGCGGGCACGAAATGGAAGTGTTTTACATGCAGGGGTGAATTGGCACAAGTTTTGGTAGTTGTATCAATACAATGTTTTTAAATCCATGAATAATCATTTTTATTGATTGTGATTTCATTTTGACCCCCTTGTAGGATGTGGTGGAGTTGACAGGGACGTTCAAGCAAATGAAAGTGAAGTTGGTGGAGGAGAATTTTGATCCAGGACGAATCCAGGACCCTCTGTACATTCTCGATGACGAGCACAAGAGTTACATACCTCTGACAGCTCAGATCCACAGCTCCATCATAACAGGAAGTACTAAGCTGTAGACCAATTCTCACTCGCACCGCTGGCTTTGCAGGGTGGCTGCAGAGGTCCTTATATTGAACATTCAGCTCAGGGATCCCTGCTTGCCTTTTAACAATCAAGGACCGTATAGAGTCCCGCTTATTAAGAGCAGACGATGGGAAAAAGAAGTGACCCACTCTGGCAAGTAAAATGAAGTCACGATAATTTGTACATAACTTACAGCATGTACCAGCAAGTCCTCATGAATAGTCAACGGTTTACATGAAAAGTAATGCCCAATGGTGTTTGCAGATTCAGTTTTGATAAATCTGCAAATTGTGTTGACCATGACGGTGACTAACAGAACATGGATCAGTGGAGTGTAATCAGATTAATTAGCATGTCTGCACATGTCATCATTGTCAAGTGGTGCCTTAAGATACTAGTGACCCGACTTACCCGGACGATATGTGTGTTTCGAGTTACGAACATGGTCAAGAACAAATTCAGGTGGTATGTCAAGGCACCTCTGTACTTTTGATTAAACAGTTGCAGAGTAAAGAAAAAGATCTGCACGTAAAAAATAATTGTTGTGTCCCTCTGTTAATGAAAGAAAAGCCCACATCTGTCAATGAAATAACTTGAAACAGACAAAAGTCAAAAGTCAGTGGCCGTTTGCCATATTGTTATTGACAAGCCAAAAAGCTCCTGGGAAAATGTCTTTTTGCGCAGCTGAGCCAACACTGGAGCTTTTTGGCAAGACGCAAAAATGAAGCAGGGCCAGAAAAAAAAAAAACTGTCTGAATGTGAAACTGGGCCTGCTTTGCTACAACTGGCACTGGGTGTTCTAAATATGTGCCGGCTCGTTTCTGAAAGCTTGGTCACAACGCAGGACATGGGTCTTCCAATAGGACAATGACCTAAGACAAACTTTTTTTTAAACTGCTTAGAGCAAACAATTGGACTAGTCAGAGGTGGCCTTCTATGATCTGAATTTGGTTGAAACAAACCCTTCAAAAACTGCAACTGGGCCAAAACACTCATTGACAGTCAAACAAATGGTTTGCTTGCAGTGATTGCCTCAAACGTTTGTGCAAGAAAATATTAAGACAATTGTACCATTTTTGTCCATGTCTGTTCATTAATTTGATTTGACAATAATTCTCTTAAAGCGTAATTCAAAAGCAATGCCTGAGTTTTAAGTTATTTCATTGTCAGAGGGGTACCAACAATTTTGTATATGTTTATACAGTATATTTATATTCTGGGAAGAAAGCATTAGTTTCTGAATATATATATATTTTTATTGTGTATTAAAATGAAACCAAGTAACCAATTAAATACATTTTCTTGACCTGGTTCAGTGTGTACTTTTGAAATGCGGAAGGGTAAATCACTACATTTTGACCAATATACAGTAAACGGCGTTAACTAGCCTTCCTCGAGCGAGCGTTAGTTCTGACTAATTGCTTGGACTTTGCGATGAGGAAGAGCTTTGAATGAATGAACAAATGTTTATTGGTCACTCCACACGTTTAAAAACAAAGGACACAACTAAAGAGTGGGGAGGAAGTTTCAGCTTTTTTGTAGTCCCACCAGCATTATCAACACATTAAAACAAGACACAACTATTTGATATACAGATAAAACAACAACAACTCAGATTTAAACAGAATCACTACACTTTATCTTGACATAATTCTTGGCTTCAAGTGAGCAAATGAACATGAGGTGTCAAAACTCATCGATTAATCGGCAACTGATCGATTCTCAGATTAATCTACAATTATTTTTAATCGTTGTATATTAAATTTAATTAGTGACGCTGAAGAATCCCAAATAAATGACAAAAAATTGATTCATAATGAGTAATTGAGGTAAAATGGTTTTGTAATAAACCCTGGAGAACCCACGGGGTCAAATTTGGCCCCTATAAACTCTGCTACTCAAATGCTCCCCTTAAATCCCAAAGGGTCAAATTTGGCCCGAATCCTAAATTAGGATTAAAGCATTCAATATTTGAAAAAACATATTTCCGTGTTCAGTGAACATATACCGGTACTTTAGCAGTCATTAAATGTCAAATTCATCATTTTCCAAAGAAGAAAAGGGTTCTTGGGTTCTCCGGGGTTAAATGCAAAATCGAATCTTATCTCTTTTTTTGTAATTACTTGTTGGAATATTTGAATCATTATGTTACTACTCGTATGCTATTTATTAACTTACCTCTAATGTTCTATAGCTAATATGTGTATTAATGAACATGTTTTGAAATGTCATTGAGATATAGGCGCATAACGTTGTCTTCAAATGCAAGGATATAATAGCCAGTAAATGACAATGTAGTTTTTGATCCATGAATGGAGAAAAAACATTTCCTGGTTGAATTGGAATTGTTATTTCAAGTCTTGCCGTTCACAATTTGACATCATGAGACAAAGATGATGTCAAACAATTGACCAACAGAGTGTCATCAGTAGGTTGCAACAGAAAGACCGGAAAATTCACAGAAGTAAAATTTAGAAATCAAAGAATCATGACATTTTCCCCGCCAGCTTCTTGTTGGAGAGCGCAAAAAAGAAACAATGAGCTGTTTCAATGTAGTTAAATTACAAGCATTACATTTGGATTAGGTGAAATTTCTCCTGACTTTTTGTGCGCAGTATGTTTGTACCAAAACGGCCATTACATGCTGAATTGCTTATAAATCGCATGCAAGACAGGTATGACACATATCAACAGTCAGCCAGGATAGAAGGAAAGGGAGGTGGAGTGGGGAGTAGTGTGAAAGTTCAATGGGCGTCAACAGTGCAGTTTTTTATGATCAAACTGCTCATCTATTGCTGCTCAAATAAACTCCTTCCATTTGATCATCATGCTTGCTTATATTTTGTACACCGCTTTGGCAGGCTTGGCCATCCTCCCGTTGCTCATTTACTGGCGAAAGCCGTACTTTTTGCACGATCTGCGGTATGCAATCACTGCCATTCAAATCGCCAGACGGCTCGCAAAATTTTCGACGAAGAAACCCTTCTACAGTATTCTCGACTGTTTCCTGGACAAGGTGTCCAAACAGCCGAACAAGAAGTTTCTAGTGTTCGAGGAGAGCAGTTACACGTACAGACAAGCAGACCAGGAGAGCAACCGTGTGGCCGCAGCCCTCTCGAGGATACTCAAGCCAGGTGACACGGCCGCTGTGTTTGTGGGCAACGAGCCCCTCTTCGTGTGGCTGTGGCTCGGACTCGCCAAGCTGGGATGTACTTGTGCTTTGCTCAACTACAACATTCGCTCCAAATCTCTGCTGCACTGCTTCTCGTGTTGCGACGCCAAGATTCTGCTCGCAGCGGCTGGTAAGCAGAAACAATGTGATGTGAAACAAATGTCACATCTGTCTGTCTGTCTCTCTCTCTCTGTCTCTCTCTCTCTGTCTCTCTCTCTCTCTGTCTCTCTGTCTCGCTCTCTCTCTCTCTCTCTCTCTCTCTCTCTCTCTCTCTCTCTCTCTATATATATATATATATATATATATATATATATATATATGAGGTAAAATGGTTTTGTAATACACTTAAAGTGACACAATGTTATGCGCCTATACTTCAATGAAATATACATACATATATATATATATATATATATATATATATATATATAGAGAGAGAGAGAGAGAGAGAGAGAGAGAGAGAGAGAGAGAGAGGTGGCCCGCTAGCCCAGTGGTTAGCACGTGGGTTTCACAGTGCAGAGGTACCGGGTTCCATTCCATCTCCGGCCTCCCTGTGTGGAGTTTGCCTTTCTCCGGGTGCTCCGGTTTCCTCCCGCGTTCCAAAAACATGCATGGCAGGCTGATTGAACACTCTAAATTGTCCCTAGGTGTGAGTGTGAGCGTGCATGGTTGTTCGTCTCTGTGTGCCCTGCGATTGGCTGGCAACTGGTTCAGGGTGTCCCCCGCCTACTGCCCGAAGACGTCTAGGATAGGCTCCAGCACCCCCCGCGACCCGAGTGAGGATTATAAGCGGTTCGGAAAATGGATGTATATATATATATATATATATATATATATATATATATATATATATATATATATATATATATATATATACTGTATAGAGAGAGAGTTTTTTGAAAAATTAAAGCATTTTTATTTTAATGCAACCATTATTTTTTTTGGTTTAATGTAAGTATCAGTGTAATAACTGTAACATGGTTATAAATTAAAGCTGATGTTAAATGTTTTTGCTCAAGAGTGCATGCAAACTGTGTTAGCTACTATGTGCTAAGTGGTCAATAATTATATAATAAAACTAGAAACTATTTTAATGTGTGTTTTTTCTGATCATATGAATGGTTTTGGGTAACACTATATTGTGTCTGAAGAAAAATGATGTGCATAGATTATTTGGAATTCACTGTGAGGGAACAAAAAACTATTTTTTACTGTGTTTTATACACATTCAAGTTATAGTGTATAGTATCTCTCTTGTTCTTTTTTTTCTTTTCTTTAACCAAGAGATACCTATTATTGGCCCAACATTCAAGTTAGGATGCAAGTTCAATCCCAGTGCCAAGATTCAAAGGTCACATACTATATGTACACTTGCATTGTTACATTGGGCTCTTACTTCTTTGTATCGTCTCAGAACTACGAGAGGCCGTCGAGGAGGTGCTTCCGAGCCTGAAGCAGCAAGGGATCCGCGTGTTCATCCTCAGCGAGGGTGATGAATCAGACGGCATTGAATGTCTCTCGGAGAAGATTCGCCAGGCCTCTGACGAACCTCTGTCACCGCAGCTGAGGGCCGACATTAATATCAAGAGCCCTGCCCTCTACATTTACACCTCAGGCACCACAGGTAACCTCTGTGACTGTCCAATTTGTAGAAAATGTGACTTAATATGCGATCTCATAACGTAGGGCTTCCAAAGGCAGCGGTCATTAACCACGAGAGGTTATGGATGGCAAGTTTTCTTCAGTCAGTTGCTGGCGTACGCTCGGATGATATCATCTACATCAACCTGCCTCTCTACCACAGTTCTGGCTTTCTTATGGGATTGTGTGGAGCCATAGAAAAAGGTAACCAGTAGAACCGTAAAGGTTTGATCTCAAGCCGTAAGAGGATGATCATTTGTTTTTCCACATTTTTTTGATTTCACAAAGGGAACAATGGCATTTCAAATCATCTGTTCTGAGTTTCTTATCATGAACATAAAATGTTCTTTAACTCACCGGGCATGTTATGAATAGCATTTTGATAATGTTAACTGTCATTGATTACTATGGTTGCTCAGGGATGATACTTAACAGTAAATTTCGATGGGGAGGATTGTCGGCTCAAAGCGATGGTTATTTATTTCTCTCACTTTCCCTGTGCTTGTACTTGCGGAACATGTGTTTTTTTTGGTCAAGATTCTGCTAAAATAAAATATTTTACTATGTTCAATGTTCAATTTCATATTAAGGGACCAATCACCAATTTAGTCGATTCCTGATTTATTTCAGTTTTTTAAAATACATTTTAAAACTTTAAATGGGCACTTACCTGTATCTTTGTGCAACATGCGGCTGTCTTCTTTGCCGTCATGCACGGGGAGTGTGCGACCCCCCTCCAAGTTTTTTTAGTGTATTTTTTTCCAGCTTTTTGTAGATCTCCGAATTGGACAGCCTTCAGGATGTTAATTGTTGTGACACAACACCTGCTACATTCTGGCATTGACACTGAGTTTATTCGCGGATAAACCAACATCCGCCTATCTATCATGAGTCTATCACCTCAAACAACAAGCAGTTTGCCCCTGTTTGTATTTCAAAGTCCTAACGTTCCTTAGTGTACATCCATACTTGACTTGTCAGTATGTTAATTCAACATGCACTTCTTCACCTCTAGGCATCACTGTTGTATTAAAACGTAAATTCTCTGCATCAAACTTCTGGAACGACTGCAGGAAGTACAATATTACGGTTATTCAGTACATAGGCGAGATTATGCGATACCTCTGCAACACACCACAGGTAACACTCCTAAGTAGTTGTTATTGGTGAGAATGTTACTGGTCTTAACAGGCCTGTGTTGTTTTCTCCCCTCTAGAGAGACAATGACAGAGATCACAAAGTCAGACTAGCTCTGGGAAACGGCATGCGAGCGGATATATGGGCCGATTTTCTGCAGCGGTTTGGGAATATTTGCATCTGCGAGTGCTACGGAGCCACCGAAGGAAATGTTGGCTTTGTCAACTACATTGGTAAAATTGGAGCTATTGGCAAGGAGCATTTCCTCCATAAAGTAAGATATATAAAAACACTTGTACTGAATCAGAGTCAGAAATCGTCATAAATACATGCTTAGCTTTTTCACCAGTTCTTTTTTTTTACGTTTGGTTGTTTGTTTCCAGATGGGGTGCCCCTATGCACTCATAAGATATGACACGGAGAAAGAGGAACCAGTCAGAGATTCCAGAGGATTTTGCATTGAAGTGCCCAGAGGTTCATGCTTTTGAAAATAGAAAGTCCTTCACACAGGTTCATATTTTTCTAAGAAATATTTCATTTTTAACTGAAGGAGAGACTGGTCTGTTGGTGTCAAAGATTGGTGCGAGAACCCCCTTCTCAGGCTACGCCAAAAACAAGCAGCAGACCGAGAAGAAGAAGCTGAAGGATGTGTTTGTGAAAGGGGACGTCTACTTCAACAGCGGCGATCTTCTCAGAATAGACCACGAGGGTTTTGTCTTCTTTCAAGACCGCATCGGAGACACTTTCAGGTCGGTGAATGAAATAAACTGTTCTTAAGGCTCAAATTTTGTTGGGTTTTGAAGTCAGAGCACGTCATTGTTTTTGTTTCATATTTAGTTTGA